>NW_010384344.1:484221-547148 GCF_000414095.1 Morus notabilis
TTTTTTTTTTTTTTTTTTTTTTTTTTTTTTTTTTTTTTTTCTTTTTTTACCACTACGCATATACAAAAGTGACCGAAATTCGGTTGCCGTTAATTTTCTTAAGTGCCGTCAACTTGGCAATGCTCAAGCCATTCCAAATGTTGAGCAACCCAATTTCATTGGCACTAGACACTAGTTGATCAGTCAAGGATAGAAGGAGGATAATATTTAAACCAATAACTTGGGAGTGTTATGGAGTTTAAGCCCCCACAAAACAATATAATACTGATTGAGACCTGTAGAAACACAAGGCTTAAATAATAATATTAATAAAAAAAACCTCCTTTTAACCGGAACGTATACATATATATTGTTAGTTTATCAATCCATCCCAAAAGCTTAAGCTGTTAGGAGGTGGGCCAACAATATTTTTATACTTTAACACTCCTCCTCACGTGTGGGCTGGACAATGGGCAATCATGTGGGTAAATTAATTAGAAAGCCCAACACGTGAATATTTAATCCCGAGATATATTAAAGATCCAACACATAATGACAATTTAAATGAGGATAAACATTGCAATTATAGAGGTTTGAACTCAGGACCTCCCGCTCTGATATCATGTTAGTTTACCAATTCATCCAAAAAGCTTAAACTGTGTTAGGAAGCAGGCTAACATTAATAATTTTATACTTTAACATATATATCTTTCATATGAAAAGAAAAGATGATAATTTTTATTAGCGACTGTTTAAGATAGCAACTTTATTGGTGCACACATATATCTTGAAATATTTCTATTTCCTAGTTACAAGCATAACCTCACAGTAATTTTATATCTAACTCTATCATAATGTGCTGAATTTGAATCTCCTATTCCAAGTTATAAAAAAAAACCATTTCTTAATCTTGATTAATGAATTAATTTCTATCATTTTTAATAAAGCACACAAAAGCAAAGCATAAAAAACCTAAAACAAAAAAAATCGACCACATAAGCGGGGCTGAGGAAATAGTAAATACCAATTACCATTGTTAGATCTTGTAAAAAATATTTGAACTTCTCAAATTAAATTTGAGTTTGTTTTGGCTTGTGATTTCTTAAAGCTGAAAGAATATTTTATATTTATATATAATAAATTTATTTATTTATTTATTTCAAGAAGGAATCGGCGCTTTCTATCAACCGTTGTGGTGGCATTTCACCAAAGTCGTGAAAGGGTTTTTTCTGACTATCTTCTTGATGGAATAGTACTACTCTTGCGCCGTTGGGCGTTTGGTGTTGTGGACTTGTGGCAATGTTTTAATGGGTTTGACAACCATATACCACCATGTATATTTAAATTTAGGAAAAAGACCACTTTAAGTGTATGAGTTTTTAGATTTTTAGATTTTATTTTTTATCAATACCCTTTAATCAAAGAACTTGATTAATCAAAATAGTATTAATTAAGAGTAAAAAATATAATCTAGGCGCATGTACTTTTAAAAGTAAGTTGAGTAATTTTCTTTTAAATTTTTTATTATGCAAGAATGGACGGAGTCAAGTGGGATTTGAACTTTTTTTGCTTAAAAAAGAGATATATATATATATTTATAATTTATTATATCAATTTATATAACCTCCACTAAATATTAAAAATTTAATTCTACGCACTTAATATTATTTTTAAAAAATGAAATTAGCCCCACTGACAAAAATTGTTAGCTTCATCCCTGCTTACAAGTGTATTTGGATTAAATTTAAGAGCATTATAGAATAACTGGAAGTATTACCCTTCCAATTTTTGTGTTTGGCACTTTAATCCTAAAATGTAGGATATCCATCATCATCATCTGTTATATTTCCGATCGATGATACGTCGAAGAAAACATGTGATAAAAACATGACAAGGGCATATTGATTAAATATCGTGACTAAAATTTGATAATTCTTAATGCGTGTCCATTACTTTAAGTTCCAACATCGTTTTCCCATTAACTACCAAAAAAACATCGTTTTCCATCGCCCTGAAAATGCAACATTTGAGTGTTCGAAAAAAATAAACCCAACATTTGTTTAATTCAATGATTTCATTCATAACCACAACTTTAACTTACGGATTAATGAAGTGCTAAAACGTGAAATTTTCACGGATAATTAATGCAACTTACTTTTCCTAAATATATTTCTTTCTCATGACATCACCATCACATTCTTCATTAACTTAATCAAAGGAAAATACAAGAAAAATGTCAAACGGGAAATGGATTAATGGTACGTAGACCGCATTAAGCATGTATTAGGATTATCTAGTCATATATTTTATGAGTAATTAACCATGATAATAATCTATAGTGTACCCTTTTTCTTTCTTGGTTGTGGATAAAATTAAGTCTATAGTGTACCCTTTCTCTTTCGTGGTTGTGGATAAAATTAAGCATATACTAGAATAATTAAGAAGGTAAGAATTATCGGTCTCAATCCAAGAATATAATAAGTTTAATTAAGTTATATATTGGTCCTATAATGGATTAATACATCAACTCATGCATTGGAAGGTCTCAGAAGCTTGACATAATAGGGAGCCACATCAGTCATATTAATGCCCTATCCAATTTGTTTGCTTTTGTTTCTCCTTTACCTAATTTGTTTTTTCTTTTGTTTTTGTTGTTATTTTGATAAAAATTATCGAACTGAAGCAGAGTTCAGTACTACAATTGCATATATATTAATGATAGAGGAATACAAAATTATTTATCAAGCTTTGGATAAATCACGCGACGTACTGAAATTTAGTTGTGAATGATATTTGAATTAGTCTTATAAAGAAGAAAGAGACCTAACAAAAGAAGTAAAACTTGAAGTGTCGACTAAACGGAATGTATCATTTTTTTAGTTCGTAACCATCAAACCAAAGACCAAAGTACAGGTAGACGAAACATAAAATATCATGGTATGTCATAACTTTATCTAATTAAATAATTAGACATTGACAAGTGTAAGAATAATTCCACAAATGACAATTCTTTTAGAGAAGGATTCACCAAAACGACAAGTCACTTAATTAAAGAAGGATATGCGGTACAGCTGTTTTGAAGAATAGATCTTCACTCTACACGTGGAGCTCAAGTCTGCCATTAGATTTAGGTTAATCTAAGATAATGTTGCTGTATTGTGTTAGATAAAAGAGGGGCTTGTATTGTCGGTGGAATTACTTAGTTTTCCACAGACTTGTAACGAGAGAAGCTCCACCGGTGAAACAGAGAGAGATAATTTGTAAGAGTGTTTGGGTTCTAAGAAAATCTAGGTAGCACAGGTTCTTTATCTCCCACTGGGCATTTTCTTGAGGGAACACTTGGGTCTCTTCTCTGGGAATCATTCCTTGTAATTGGGTGTGAGGTTTCTTTGTGATTGGTGAGCTGTGAGGGTGTAATCTCTACTCTAATAGTGGAATAGAGCTCTCTGTGGGATAGCTCAACGGGGACGTAGGACAAGTAACTTGTCTGAACCTCGTCAAACAAATTGATTGCGTTCTTGTTAATTTCTTTATGAGATTAGGGTAATTTTGAGTCTGGTGTTGGAAATTGGCTAACAGTGGTATCCGAGCTTCTGGTTAGAGGTAGATTTTTTCAGATTCAAGGGTTGCTCAGGCGTTTTTTGATCAAGATCCGAAGAGAGGAAGAAATGGGTATTGCCAAATTCGAGCTCGAGAAGTTCGATGGTTCTGGAGATTTTGACTTGTGGAGAAAGAAGTTAAGAGCCATTCTTGTTCAACATAAAGTTGCGAAAGCACTAGGAGACATGAAGGACATGAAGGGAACCGAAGAGGAGAAAGCTGATTTGTAAGAAATCGCTTATTCTACAATCATCCTCTACCTGGTCGACAACGTTCTCAGACAAGTAAACGAAGAGGATACAACGGCAAAGGTATGGCTCAAACTTGAGCAATTATATATGACAAAATCCTTTACAAACAAAATTTATCTAAAGGAGAGTCTTTTTAGTTTTAGAATGGACACCTCTAAAAGTTTAGAGAAGAATCTTGACGATTTCAATAAGATTATAATAGATCTTGCCAATATTGGGGAAAAAATAGAGGAGGAAAATCCGGCGGTAATTCTCCTAATTTCTTTACCAGAAAATTTTAGGGAAGTCAAGAATGCTATTAAGTATGGCAGGGAAAGTTTGTTGCTGGAGGATGTACTTTCTGCTTTGAGATCCAGGGAACTAGAGATCAAATTTGAGATGTCTCAGAGAAAAGACACTGCTGGAGATGAGGGTCTTTTCTCAAGAGGGAGGCCCACAAAGAAAGCTCACATCAAACAGAAATTCAGACTAAATTCATGGTCTAAATCAAGATTAGCTCAAGAAAAGTGTTTTCATTGTAATAAACCTGGGCATATCAAGTGGTTCTGCAAAGAGTGGAAGAAAAAACTTACTGAACAGAAAAACTCAAAGGGAGAAGCTGCAACCAATCAAGCTGATGGTTATGACAGTTCAGAGATCCTGGTTGTAGGGGTAACAAGACAAGAAGATGAGTGGATTTTAGATTCTGGGTGCACTTACCATATGTGCCCCAGGAAATCTTGGTTCACAGACTATAAGGCAATCAACGGAGAAAAAGTTCTGATGGGAAGTAACCAGTCTTGTAATGTAACAGGACTTGGTTTAATTACCCTGAGGATGGACGATGGAACACTGAAGTTCTCAAGAATGTCCGTCATGTCCTTGACATAAGGAGAAACCTCATCTCCTTAGGAACATTAGATGACTCCGGTTATTCCTACAAAGCAGAAGGTGGAACCCTGAAGATTTTGAGAGGAAATCTGGTCACAATGCAGGGCAAGAAACAATAAGGCTTGTATGTGTTAATGGGACAAACCGCCATTGGAATTGCAGCCACAACAGAGAAGGATAAAGTAAATGCCACTATTTGGCATAGAAGATTAGGCCATGTTAGCGAAAGAGGGCTACTAGAACTAGGCAAGCAGGGTCTACTTGGCAAGGACAAAGTAATCTAGCTGGAATTCTATGAGCAGTGCATAATGGACAAACAATATAGATTAAGTTTCACCTCATCAAGCTACCGATCCAAAGAGCCTTTGGATTATGTTCATGCAGACTTATGGGGACCTGAAAGAGTGGCTACACACAATGGTCACATGTACTTTCTTTCCATTGTAGATGATCACTCTAGGAAAGTATGGATCTATTTGTTAAAAACTAAAGATGCATGCTTTGACAAATTTAAACAATGGAAAGCTCTAGTTGAAAACCAAAAAAATAAGAAACTTAAAGCCCTCAGAACTGACAATGGTATGAAATTTTGCCATGAACATTTTACCCAGTATTTTCTAGAAATGGGTATAGTTAGACATAAAATAGTAAAGAAAACCCCTCAACAAAATGGGGTAGCTGAGAGGATGAATAGAACCCTTAGGGAAAGGGTCAGGTGCATGTTGTTTGGGTCTGGGTTAAGTAAGAACTTTTGGGGAGAAGCTGTTAATACAACAGCTAATCTTATAAACCGGTGTCCATGTAAGCCTAACAACCTGAAAACTTCAGAAGAATGTTGGACAGGAAAACCACCAGATTTGAGTAATCTAAAGGTATTTGGTTGTGCAGCCTATGCACACCAAAGGGAAGGAAAACTAGACCCAAGGTCCATAAAAGCCATTTTCTTAAGCTATCCAGAAGGGGTTAAAGGTTATAGGTTGTGTATAAAACAAGGTCCTCATTTCAAAATCCTAATAAGTAGAGATGTAATCATTAATGAACATGATATGCCATATCTGTCAAAGGAAAAGGATACTGCTGTCTCTACTGATTTTGAAGGAACAAGACCGTCAACAACTCAAAAGCTTCAAGTGGAGGAGGACAAAATCACCACATCAACAACAAATGATGATGATATAAATCATCCAGCAAATAACACATCCCAACAAAGTGAAGTCCCTCAAAGCATGAAACCGGAGCAAGAAGAAAATGAAGAAAACAACATTGATTTTGTTCAAGAAATCGAACTGGTCACTTCTCAGAACTTGGATGAGTATGTTCTATCAAGAGATAGGCAAAGGGGGACGATAAAGCCACCTGACAGATATTTGGGTAGCAACATGATAGCCTATGCATTGTTCACTGCCTTAGAATTGGAAGATAATGAACCTAAGACTTTTGGAGAAGCCATTCAAAGCTCAAAGTCTAGAACTTAGAAAGTTGCAATTCCACACATTAACCTATCCCTTGTACTTTTGTCCACTCTCTATAGTTTCATTTGAAACTGTTAAAAATTATACTGACTGTAAGGAAATACTTAGCCGGCAAGAAATCTTAGTTTCTGACGGTTCATTTTCTACTGCTTATTTACAGTTCAATATTAATCCCCGACTACTTCGATATCGCATTAAATTCTTACTCGCGTAATATTTCGAACTGTTTCAAGTCTTAAAATTTATTCTAGACTAAACAAATTCTAAACTTTAATTTCTGCATTATATCCCGGGAATGACATTGTTTCTGACGGTGTCAACTCCCGAGCTCACATTGTACCCTTTTACTATATGTATTTATCTTGTGACTTTAACCTAGCTATCTGACAATTAAGGATTTTTTTCTTCTTTTAAAATGTTAGAGCGTTTTTTTATACGCTGCTAACATCGAGCCGTGCTTAGAGATTCTTGAAATTAAGATTCTCTAACTACATATGTACTGAAAATTCTTCCGCCTTAAAGTACGGTGAGAATTTATCGATCGCCTTTACTTGATCATAAAACATGAACTTAGCATGTAATTTGCTACAAAATTTAGGAATACAGATGTTAATTTCATAAATCCTTCAGTCACAAAATATAACATAATATTTTCTAGGAAAATCCTTAGCTTAAATACATAAATTGTATTATTTAAAGTCTGAAATTTTCTCAGTCATTATAGAGGTATATCAAGGGCGCTTTAAACTATGGACTTGTATATAAAAATGAAACTGATCTTTTGCATCTAGATGTGTTTGTAGATTCTGATTTTGCAGGTGACAGGGATAAAAGAATATCTACCTCAGCATACATGGTAACTCTAGGTGGAAATTGCATAAGCTGGAAGGCATAACTACAACCAGTAGTGGCCTTATCTAGCACCGAGGTAGAGTACATAGTTGGAGTAGAAGGTTTCAAGGAAGCCATTTGGTTGCAGGGACTATTAAAAGAGTTAAGAATTCTTAAAGAAGTTGCAACAATACACTACGACAGCCAATCTGCCATTCACCTGTGCAAGAACCCTGTCTACCACAAGAAGACGAAGCACATAAATGTACAACACCACTTTATAAGAGAGAAGGTGGAGGAAAACTCAATCAAGCTGGAAAAGGTTGATACAGAAGAAAATCCCTCCAACATGGCAACGAAAGTTATCACTGCTGGGACGCTTCAGAAATATCTGAAACTTCTCAGCATTGGCAAGACATGACCATGAGAGGGATGAGCAATGACCCCACAAGGAGCAAATTATTCAAGTGTAAGAATAATTCCACAAACGACAATTCTTTTGTAGAAAAATTCATCAAAACGACAAGTCACTTACTTATGTGTTATATAAAAGAGGGGCTTGTATTGTCGGTGGAATTACTTAGTTTTCCATAGACTTGTAACGAGCGAAGCTCCACTGGTGAAACAGAGAAAGAGAATTTGTAAGAGTGTTTGGGTTCTAAAAAAATCTGGGTAGCATAGGTTCTTTATCTCCCACTGGGTATTTTCTTAAGGGAAACACTTGGGTCTCTTCTTCGGGAATCATTCCTTGTAATTGGGTGTGAGGTTTCTTTGTGATTGGTGAACTGTGAGGGTGTAATCTCTTCTCTAATAGTGGAATAGAGCTCTCTGGGGGATAGCTCAACGGGGATGTAGGTTTGTCCGAACCTCAATCAAACAAATTGATTGCGTTCTTGTTAATTTCTTTATGAGATTAGGGTAATTTTAAGTCTGGTGTTGGCAATCGGCTAACAACAGGTATATCATCACGTCATTTATAGTATCAAAAATTAACAAATAAATCGATAATATTGTAAGAGCCAATTGAGGCTAAGTGATCAATTAGTGTTTAGTGGGCGTGTAACGTTAGTATTGGTTTTCAATGTATTGATTTAAGAGTTCAAGTCCGAGGGATAAAATCAGGGGAAAAAAAAATCGATAATAACATTATATACAGCCAAGTATACCTAAGTTCTTCCCAACTCTATCGTTCTTAAAGACTTAAATATATATTGAATTGTTGGTATGATATATGATTCGTGACCACGAGGGTGGTGGTTGGTTTTATGGCTAGTGAGTTGTTGACTGTTTGGGATGACCTCAGTTTTACTATGAATGCAGGATTTGCGGCCCAACTTTAATCGGGAGAGATTAATGTAAGAGTGATATAATTTATGTATATGTGCGCACGCGTGATGGAGTCAGACTTTGAACTTATTAGGGACACACATGAAAGTAAAATTTATATTGGCATAAAATGAAAATTAAGTAAAACTTCTAATCTTTCTTAAAAGTAAAATTCTATGAACAAAGCAAATGATTGTTTTCGCTGAGTTTTTTTGCTTTAAAACCATTACGTAATAATCTTATTATCAATATGACAGAGAATAAATTTCTCAACATAGAGAACCAAGTTGTTCTCCATAAATGTTCCACACAGAATGCAAAATATAAGATTTAATCCACCCATAGCAATAATATTACGCACATTCTAAAAAAAAATCAGAAATATAAAAACAAAATACAATAAGGATATGAAAACAATAAGATAAAAAAAGTGAATAGATCTTTTTGCACACCTTAATGGTACAGAAGAAAATAAATCTAGAGAAAAGCGAACTAACTTGGGAACAACATGTGCAGTTGTTCACAACAAACCAAGAAAAGAAAAGACATTTAAAAGGCTAAAAACCGAAAAGGATGTGAGAAAATCGTTAACATTTAAAAAGAAGTGAGAGTTCAAGAGAAATATAAGAAAACAAATATAGAGGGAGATAATGATGTAGGTGAAGGAGGGAGAGAGAGAGAGAGAGAGAGAGAGAGAGAGAGAGAGAGAGAGAGAGAGAGAGAGAGAGAGAGAGAGAGAGAGAGAGAGAGAGAGAAGAATTTGTAATAAAATGCTGAAGAGAGAGAGAGAGAGGGATTGTTAATAAAATGCTGAAGACTGTTTAAATTTGAAGAGGTTAAAGTATGGGAGAAAGAGGAAAATAGGTTAAGACTTTAGATGAATTAAAATTAATAGGTCAATAGTTTACATAAGTTAATAAATAGGCTAAATTACTATTTTCGTCCATAACTTAACAAGTTATTGTCTATAATTGTCCATAACTTGTCTGGCTATAAACCATGATAAGTTTGTCTATAACTTATCTAGTTATAAACCATAACTTGATAACTTATGACCTATTAATTTTTATAATTAAAAATTGACCTATATACTTTTTTAAACTTTTTATATTGACATATTTTCTACTATTTTCCGTAAACTATTGGAATGGCTTTAGAAACAGAAAAGGTAGGTCTGGAAAGAATGAAGCCCAAAATTTGAAAAAACTTAAGAAAGCCCAAAGATGAAAGACTTCGCTAATTGTTTTAGTGGGGGCACAGACCATCGTATACAGAAGAACTAGCTGAAAAAGTTACATCAATATATAGGCTTAATTTGATATTGTTCTAGATTTTTGAAAAATTATTTTTAGTTGTGTTAAAAAAATACAGTTGTTATAAAAAGTAGTTGAATATTTAGTAAATTATAGTTATACTAGCTGTACTGATTTTAAAATTAATGTAATAGCGTTTAGTAAATTACGAAATTAAATTACCGTTGATATTTAAAAATTAGACTATATTATATTATACTATAATATAATATATATAATTTCAAGATAATATATATTTATTATTATATTTAATGTAATACAAAAAATTATTATTATATAATATATTATATAATTATGATATAGAATATAATAATATTATTAAAATAATAATTGAAATAATTAAAAATTAAGATTATATTGTATTATAGTATAATATATAATCATTATTATATTATATTAAACATATATATTATAATTAATATATTATATAATCATAACGTGTGTAATACTGTCACGCAACCCAAACGGGGTGGGTGACGTAGAGCTCGATTAGAGATTAATAAAGCAGGTTCCCAACCGGCCCCACTCAACTGCATTAAAATATGAATAAATTACAGAATTTCAGAGCCTCTGACACACAGGGCTCCACCCCACATGACATACAGTATCGTACATACATGAACATGTAAATAATCATTACAACAGACATCAACCACAGTCTAGTTAATCCAAATATTACATAAGTTTACAGAATTCTCAGTTCCTTACATTTATACCCGAGGATGACCATAATCCTTACTTGATTCCACCAGCAGCACAACTCAGCTGCTCCGTAGCAACTCAGCTGCTCCGTAGCAAATATCCAGCTACTGTGCACCACTCCTAGAATCTCCTGGGAGGGGTTTAGTACATTTAAAATATAAAACATGAGCGAAAGGCCCAGTAGGATATAATTTGAAATAAACGTTATAATAAATGAATAATAAATGTGCGAGGGAGTTAAGTAAATAAAATAAGACATTCAGTCCCGACAAAACAGCCGGAACCTCACATCCTTTTTCTCAAAGGAAATGTAACTGTAAATAACCGTTTTACAGGCTTCAGCAAGTAATTAGTACAAATTACTTACCTAACCAAGTGCCTCGCCTACCCGGACTGAGTTTCGGGTTCTGCACCCGAGGATACACTTTCAGCATCCTATCTAGGCTTACAGCAATAGACTCCCTTACCGGTTCACAAGATCTCTTATCTTAAGAAATCATTCATTTAACATTATGAAATCGTTAATATGACCCCACGAACTACTCAAGCCGCGGGCCCCATGACTGGGCAAGCCATGAGGTTCCATGACTAGACAAGCTATGGATTCCATGGACAGGACAAGCCATGGATTTCCATAACTAAACAAGCCATGGTTTTCAAAATGTTTTTCTTTCGCAAACCAATCCATTTCTTTAAAACATTTTCAAGGCCGAAATCATTTTTGAAAATAGGCTCACAAGGAAAAAGGGATAGAAATCCTACCTCGCACTATCAAACCTGGGACTAGCGTTGCCTTTTCTGGCTTCCACTTCCTCAAGCCCCTTCAGTCTGAATCCTCAGCGATCACTGATGCAAGACAACACTTTAGGATTAATTCTCATTCCTAAAGCAATTCAAATATCAATTTCCAACCAAGATTTCCTATTAGTGTGCCCTAATCCATTTTCATGTTTCAAATTATCATTCTAAGGGTTTTTAATCTCAAAACAAGGATTAAAGATGCTAATCCATCTATCTCAAATCCCTAAATAAAGCTAATTTGGGTTCTCCCCGAAAACATGGGTCAAAACAGCATTTTCAGGCCAAACAGAGTCAAACCCCGTGTCAACCGGTCGACTGGTGATAGAGCAGTGCAACACTACCGATCAACCGGCAGTGTGCACACCGGTCGACCGGTCAGCCTACAATCCGGTCGACCGGATAGGTCGACCGGTTTCCATGTGATTCGGTCGACCGGTGGAATCAGCTGCGCGAGAGAAGCTTGCGAAAATCAGTCCAAAAACCTACAAATCCAGTCCCAAATCGAGATATTTCAAAGGAAAACCACTAGATCTGGGTTCTAGGTCCTAAAACAAGTCCAAAGAACCCAAGATCTCCAATTTCTACTCTAGTTTTACTCAAAACCCATCAAAATCCGGTTTAAACTAAAAATAAGTTTTGAAATTCAAAAACTTGAGATTCAAGAGAGGTTCTTTCAATAATCTTACCTCGAATCCTTCTCTTAACGTTGAGAACTTCTTTAAATCTTTACTTGGTTCAAGATTCGTTTGATTTGGGACAAAAATGAGAGAGAGAGAGTGAGAGAGAGCACGGGAGTGAAGAGGGAGAGAGTGAAAGTGAAAGAGAGAGAAAGTGCACGAAAAGGAAGGAAGGAAAAGAAAAAGAAAGAAAAGAAAAGAAAAAGAAAAGAAAAAGAAAAAGGAAAGAAAATGGACAAGTGTCAATATTTTAAAAGAGCAATCCAGAAATGCGCCCATACACACTTTTAGTTTAAAATAAATTACTGAGAATAATTTAAATACCTTGGAACTATTTAAACTCACACGTGTCAGAAGCATTTATTAATTAAACTCAATTAATAATCCAGATTAGGCACTCTAAAAATCTCAATTAATTCTTCAGGGTGTTACAGCTCCACCCCCTTAGGCAATTTCATCCCCGAAATTAAAGCCTACCTCACAGTGTGAACATATGTGGATAGTGCTCCTACATCATCGTTTCAAGTTCCCATGTCGCTTCCTCAACTTCATAGTGCTGCCATAATACTTTTACCAAAGGAATCTCACGATGACGCAGACTTTTTATCTTCCGGTCAAGAATCTGAACTGGTGCCTCCTCGTACGACGCGTCATACTGTATTGGAACGTCAAACCACTGCACTACTGCTTCTGGCTCAGGTTGACATTTCTGAAGCATGGAGACATGAAACACGTCATGCACGTGAGATAATTCAGGCGGTATGGCCAACCGGTAAGCCACCACTCCGATTCATTGCACGATTGGGAATGGTCCTACATACCTTGGTGCAAGTTTCCCTTTCACACCAAACCGAACAACTCCCTTGCGTGGGGAAACTTTCAGCAAGACAGAGTCACCTTCTTGGAATTCCAATGGCCTACGCCTTCTGTCAGCATAACTTTTTTGACGACTTTGAGCTGTCAACAGTCGTTCCCGAATTATAGCTATCTTCTCATTATTTTCTTAAATGACTTTCGGCCCAGTGCTCAGTCGATCCTCTGGTTCTAACCAACACACATGTGACCTACAAGAACGACCATACAGAGCTTCAAACGGTGCCATTCCAATACTGGCCTGATAGCTGTTGTTATAAGCAAACTCAGCTAGATGCAGGTATTTCTTCTAGTTTCCACCAAATTCCAGAATATAAGCACGAAGTATATCCTCCAGAATCTGAATTACCCTTTCAGATTGCCCATCAGTCTGAGGATGAAATGTTGTGCAGAAATTCAAGTCTGTTCCCATGGCTTCCTGGAAACTCCTCCAATACCTTGCATTGAAGCGGGTATCATGATCGGACGTGATTGACAGTGGCACTCTGTGTAGTCTCACGATGTGCTCCAGGTATAATTCTGACAGAATCTTCTGAGAATACGTCGCACGGAACGGTATGAAGTGTGCAGACTTCGTCAACCTGTCCACCACCACCCAGATGGCATCGTGCTTCAGCTCGGTTCTTGCTAGCCCCATCAGAAAGTCCATGGTGATGTGCTCCCATTTCCATCCCGGGACAGGAAGAGGTTGCAACTCTCCCGCTGGCTTCTGGTGCTCAGCTTTAATCCGGAGGTAAGTCACACATTCCGAGACATACTCACAAACGTCTCTTTTCATGCCTCTCCACCAGTACTGTCTTTTCAGGTCCTGGTATATCTTTTTACTTCCCAGATGTATGGCATACCTCGATTTGTGTGCCTCTTACAGAATCATCTTCTTTACCTCACCCACCTTAGGAACAGCAAGGCGGTTGCGGAAATACAAGGCTCCATCATCTCAGATTCTCCAATCCTCAAGTTGCTCTCCATTCTGGATCCGAATCCAAATTCTTTGGAGGTGTGGATCATGCCATTGATTCTGCTTAACCTGTTGCACAATATCCGGTGTAGAGATCAGATTGTACACCATAGCCTGGTTACGATCTTCGTAGAACTGAAGATCATACTCACTCACCACTTCAGTCCTTTTCCAATCTTCCAAAGCTAATGACGCCAGAGTCCCCGTCGTCTTCCTACTAAGGGCATCAGCCACCATATTAGCTTTTCCAGGATGATATTGCAGAGTGAAGTCGTAATCTTCCATATACTCCACCCATCTCCTTTGCCTGAGATGTAAGTATTTCTGAGTAAACAAGTACTTCAGACTTTTATGGTTAGAAAAGACCTGAAACTTTGCTCCATAGAGATAACATCTCCATATCTTCAGAGTAAATATTACCGCTGCTAGCTCCAAATCATGAGTGGGGTAATTCCGTTCATGTGGTCTTAATTGGCGAGATGCGTACGCTACCACGTGTCTGTCTTGCATTAAGACACAGCCAAGTCCACTTCCCGAGGCGTCAGAATACACCTCATATGGTTCTTCACTGTCAGGAATAGTCAAGACTGGTGCACTTGTCAGTCTGACCTTCAGTTCCTAAAAAGCATTTTCACACTCAGCGTCCCACTGGAATCTGACTTCTTTCTTGGTCAACCGAGTAAGCGGTGCAGCAATACTCGAGAAGTCTTTCACGAAACGTCGATAATACCCTGCAAGTTCGAGGAAACTGTGAATCTCCGCTACATTCTTCGGCCTTTCCCACTGTAGCACAGTCTCGATCTTCGAAGGATCGACAGAGATTCCTTGTCCTGAGATCACATGCCCAAGGAACTTCACTTCTGTCAGCCAGAAGTCACACTTCTCCTTCTTAGCATACAACTGGTGTTCTCAAAGAGTCTGAAGAACAATTCTCAAGTGCTGCTCATGTTCTTCCTAAGTCTTCGAGTACACCAGTATGTCGTCAATGAAGATGACCACGAACCGATCCAAGTACGGTCAGAAAACACGGTTCATTAGATCCATGAATGCAGTCGGGGCATTCGTCAACCCAAAAGGCATTACCAGAAACTTGAAGTGCCCATACTGAGTCCTAAATGTAGTCTTCGGAATGTTTTCCTCCTTGATTTTCTGCTGATGGTACCCAGATCTCAAATCAATCTTAGAGTAGAACTGTGATCCACCCAACTGATCGAATAATTCATCGATCCTTGGCAGTGGGTATTTATTCTTCACAGTCACCCTGTTCAATTGACGGTAGTCAATGTACAACCGAAGAGATCCGTCGTGCTTCTTCACAAATAGCACCGGTGCACCCCAAGGGGAAGTACTATTCCGGATATACCCCTTTTCTGCCAGCTCCTTAAGCTGCGTTCTTAATTCTTTCATCTCCGCCGGGGCCATCCGGTATGGAGGGATGGAAATAGGTGCCGTTCCCGGAACTAAATCAATACAGAGTTCAATTTGCCGATCTGGCAGTAAACTAGGTAGCTCATCAGGAAATATATCTGTAAACTCATCCACTACAGGGATTCCCATACTATTTCCAGTTATCTTGGGTTCACCTTCTAGAGCAAGAAGAGAAGAAAAACATGCTAGATTCCTCCGTCCCCCAACACTGTACTTCAACAGTCGTTCTCCTAGGACTGGATTCAGATCTGCCCGATAATAAATCGTTGTTCCAGACTTAGTCATCAGAGTCACTCTCCTACGGTAACAATCAACAATTGCTCAGTATTCTGACAACCAATCCATTCCGAGGACCACATCAAACATGCTCATCGGAAGGATAATCAAGTCAGCTCTCATTCGCTCACTCCCAATCGTGATCTCACACGATCTACACATACTCATTACCTCCACACATCCCAGTGGAGAGTTTAAAGTCATCGGGACTTCTAAATTCTCAGATTTCAATTTCAAAGTTCGAACGAAGGAACTTAATATAAACGAGTGTGTGGCACCTGTGTCAAACAACACGTGAGCAAAAGAATGAGAGATTAGAATCATCCCCTCAACCACCGCGTTGCTAGTCTGACTTCCAGAGCTACTTCGCCTGGCATAAGCTTGGCCCTGTACTTTCTCTTCCCCTCTGTCACAAACATTAGGCCGTTGGGTCGGAGGCCTATACTGTTGCGGCGGAGGGGGTTGTACCGGTCTCGGCGCTTGAGGCCGGAATTGTGTAAGCAAAGGTGGTTGATAAGTCAGCACAGAAGGGTATTGCATCTGTTGTGGCTGATATGGTGGCATGTACGGTGGTGGCCCTTCTTGATTGTATGAAACATCAATTTGGGCTTGTTGAGCCGGCGGTCGATTAGGATAATTCCTCCTAATATGACCCACCTGCCCACAATGGTGACGCCTGGGCCCGTATGGAGCACTTTTGTCACTTCCTGACGAACTACTGCCACCACTAACCACTCCCCCACCAGGCTGTCCCTGGTTTCGGTTCCTTCTACCACTCCGCTATGGCCTGCCGGAAACAGATGGTCCCCCAAAAACTGAAACTCTTCCCGTTTGTTCTTTACTATGGTGATAAGCTATGTTATCCTGCTCCACCCTAGTAGCAGCAGCCACCAAATCTTGGAAATTCTGGATTCTCAGAGCCACCAAGGATCTCCTCACAGAGTTCTTGAGGCCTTTCTCAAACTTAAGACACCTCATGGGTTCAGACTCCACTAGTGATGGCACAAACCGGGATAGGTCATTAAACTTGGCCTCATATTCCCTTACAGACACGTCACCTTGCAGCAGAGACATGAATTCCAGCGCTTTTTCCTCTCTATAACTCTGAGGGAAATACTGCTCATTGAATAGTGTCTCAAATTGCTCCCAGGTCAGTCCTGTAACATCCATTCTTCTCTTGACTTGTTTCCACCAAGTATTTGCTAAGCCCTCCATCTTGTACACCGCAAATTTCACCCAGTATTCATCTGGAACTCTCATAGTACTCAAATGCTTGACTATGGAGTCTAACTAGAACTCTGCCTCCTGGGGTCCTCCATCACTATTAAACGAGGGGATAGGCGCACGCCTAAATTCTCGGAAGTACCCTTGCTTCCTATCCTCAACCGGCCGCTCATTTTGAGCTCTTGTGGCCATGCCTTGAAAGGCATCATACATGGCATCCAGAAATCCTTGATTCTGTTGTGCCGGTTGATTAGCAGGACTACGGCGAGGCGCCATTTCCTTCAATAGAAATAAAACTAGACTATTCAGTGGATTACATATGTCACACATGTATGTACAATCCTGGGGTTTCTTAACCTAGGGCTCTGATACCACCTTTGTCACGCCCCCCAAACGGGGTGCGTGACGTGGAGCTCGATTAGGGATTAATAAAACAGGTTCCCAACCGGCCCCACTCAACTGCATTAAAATATGAATAAATTACAGAATTCCGGAGCCTCTGACACACAGGGCTCCACCCCACAGGACATACAGTATCGTACATACATGCTCATGTAAATAATCATTACAACAGACATCAACCACAGTCTAGTTAATCTAAATATTACATAAGTTTACAGAATTCTCAGTTCCTTACATTTATACCCGAGGATGACCACAATCCTCACTTGATTCCAACAGCAGCACAACTCAGCTGCTCCGTAGAAAATATCCAGCTACTGTGCACCACTCCTAGAATCTCCTGGGAGGGGTTTACTACATTTAAAACATAAAACGTGAGCGAAAAGCCCAGTAGGATATAATTTGAAATAAACGTTATAATAAATGAATAATAAATGTGTGAGGGAATAAATAAATGAATAAGTAAATAAAATAAGACATTCAGTCCCGACAAAACAGCCGGAACCTCACATCCTTTTTCTCAAAGGAAATGTAACTATAAATAACCGTTTTACAGGCTTCAGCAAGTAATTAGTACAAATTACTTGCCTAACCAAGTGCCTTGCCTACCCGGACTGAGTTTCGGGTTCTGCCCCCGAGGATACACTCTCAGCATCCTATCTAGGCTTACAGCAATAGACTCCCTTACCGGTTCACAAGATCTCTTATCTTAAGAAATCATTCATTTAACATTATGAAATCATTAATATGACCCCATGAACTACTCAAGCTGCGGGCCCCATGACTAGGAAAGCCATAAGGTTCCATGACTAGACAAGCTATGGATTCCATGGACAGGACAAGCCATGGATTTCGATAACTAAACAAGCCATGGTTTTCAAAACGTTTTTCTTTCGCAAACCAATCCCTTTCTTTAAAACATTTTCAAGGCCGAAATCATTTTTGAAAACAGGCTCACAAGGAAAAAGGGATAGAAATCCTACCTCGCACTATCAAACCTGGGACTAGCGTTGCCTTTTCCGGCTTCCGCTTCCTCAAGCCTCTTCAGTTTGAATCCTCAGCGATCACTGATGCAAGACAACACTTTAGGATTAATTCTCATTCCTAAAGCAATTCAAATCTCAATTTCTAACCAAGATTTCCTATTAGTGTGCCCTAATCCATTTTCATGTTTCAAATTATCATTCCAAGGGTTTTCAATCTCAAAACAAGGATTAAAGATGCTAATCCATCTATCTCAAGTCCCCAAATGAAGCTAATTTGGGTTCTCCCTGAAAACAGTGGTCAAAACAGCATTTTCAGGCCAAACAGGGTTAAACCCCGTGTCAACCGGTCGACCGGTGATAGAGCAGTGCAACACTACCGGTCAACCAGCAGTGTGCACACCGGTCGACTGGTCAGCCTACAATCTGGTCAACCGGATTGGTCGACCGGTTTCCATGTGATCCGGTCGACCGGCGAAATCAGCTGCGCGAGAGAAGCTCACAAAAATCAGTCTAAAAACCTACAAATCCAGTCCCAAATCGAGATATTTCAAAGGAAAACCACTAGATCTGGGTTCTAGGTCCTAAAACAAGTCCAAAGAACCTAAGATCTCCAATTTCTAGTCTAGTTTTACTCAAAACCCATCAAAATCTGGTTTGAACTAAAAATAAGTTTTGAAATTCAAAAACTTGAGATTCAAGAGAGGTTCTTTCAGTAATCTTACCTCGAATCCTTCTCTTGACGTTGAAAACTTCTTTAAATCTTTACTTGGTTCAAGATCCGTTTGATTTGGGACAAAAATGAGAGAGAGAGAGAGTGTGTGTGTGTGTGAGAGAGAGCACGGGAGTGAAGAGGGAGAGAGTGAGAGTGAAAGAGAGAGAAAGTGCACGGAAAGGAAGGAAGGAAAAGAAAAAGAAAGAAAAGAAAAGAAAAAGAAAAAGGAAAGAAAATGGACAAGTGTCAATATTTTAAAAGAGCAGTCCAGAAATGCGCCCATACACACTTCTGGTTTAAAATAAATTACTGAGAATAATTTAAATACCTTGGAACTATTTAAACTCACACGTGTCAGAAATATTTATTAATTAAACTCAATTAATAATCCAGATTAGGCACACTAAAAATCTCAATTACCTTAATTAATCTCAATTAATTCTTCAGGGTGTTACAAATACACTATAATAGATAATAATATTAGAATTATAAGATTATATTAATATTTAATTATATTAATTATTATATTATTATTAATATAGTAAATATAATTATATTAATACAATACAATATATAATATTATTATAAAATAATAATTATAAAATCATATTATTAAAATAATTATAATATTATTATAACATCATATTATATGATAAAATAATAATATTAGAGTTATTAATATAATTATGATATTATTTGTTATAATATTACTATGACATTTTATTATATTTTATTATTGTATAATAATATTATATTATATTACGAGTATGAATTTTAGATTAAAATGATTGGAAAATTTAAATTTTATTAGGGGTATTATAGGTATTATGAAAGTTTCATTAATTGTATTATGTTGATTATTGCATAATCTAAAAGTTAAAGTTGCATTTGGGCTGCTGCTAATTTTGGTTGTAGATTCTTTAAAAATTCTTCAAAAATTACTTTTGAGAAGATTTACTGAACACTGAAATCTGCTTTTACTATAAGCATAAACTAATTTTAGCAGTGAAAAGTAATACCAAACGCAGCCATAATCGCCTGTCATTTCTTCAGTGGGGGCACATCCACTGGTCTTAGGCTCCGTGCCTGCGTTTTTTTGCCCAACAGTTCAATAGTATATTATTTCTCAACTTTGTAATCAGATTGTTCTTGTAACGGTTGGCAATGCATTGGTAAAATTTGCTTTGCACAAACGAGGATCGTTTTTGGCTTGAAGAAAGCGTTGGTTGTATTTCCTTTTAGTTTTGGTTGATTGGCGTCAATGAATTGTTTTATTTTTTTGTCAATGGAAAAACAAAAAAATTTACCTTATTGGAAAAGCTGAGCCTAGTTTACGGATGTTGGGAAAACTACTACTAATAATTACGGAATAAAACTCTCTTTTTATATGCTAAAATAGGATTTCAAGAGACTACTAAAGAGAGGTTAAATGAAAAATCAAGTCTGATAGATGAAAAGAGCTCGACGTAAGGATTCTCCACGTCAAATCTGAGCTAAAACCGACAATATTTCATCACCTAATTATCTTGTACAAGCACCTAAACCTTACCCGTTTTTTCTTTCTCTCTTCTTTTCTTCCCCTCATTCTCTGGTTCGCTAATTACTACTCACGGCAGCCCTTATTTCTTTTGTTAATGTTGCACGTGAGTTAAGCTTCCAAAGCAACTTCTTCTTCTTCTTCTTTTTGTTAATTTAAATTTTCTTTCATTATTGGCATTTGGACTGGGCGGAACACAACAACGGGCACTACTGCATTAATTCTTTTGAGCCTTATAGTCTTCACAAGTGAATAAGCGTAGTCTTGTGTTGTTATGGCTCAATTTTCACGAGTTTAAATCAGCTCTCCGTGTTTTCTAACTTAAACCTGGAAGGCTTAAAATCGCTATCAACTCTTAGAGTTCAAATAGCCTTGAATAGCTAGCATATTGCTCAGGAATTCCTAAGAGTATTTTTAATGTAATGCTATAATTAATGTATCAATTGTAAATTTAATATTTAAGTGTAAAAATTACATTCTAATGTAATGTTATTTGTTGTGTTAAATTTCTCACATGCTATATTTTGTGATAAATTTCTCACCAAGTATAGCATATGAAAAATTTAGCATTTAATTGATATTGGTTGAGATGTTTACTTTTTTCATGTAATCAATGCAACTTTTGTATTTTTTTAATTATTTTAAACATAAAAGTTTACTTTTACAACTTTCAAAGTTTAATAATTATGGGAAAAAGTAGATTTAACATTTTAAATAATATTATACATTAGAGTAAAAATAAAAATAACATATCATATCACACTTTTTGATATAATTGGCATTAGTATTTACATTGGAGATGGTCTAATTAAGAAAATAGGAAGTGCTAATCTAGTAGTGGAGCTTAATTAGAGCATCTCTAAGCGATGCTATAATTGATATGCTAATTACAAATTTAACATTTAAGTGTGAAAAACACTTTCCAATTCAATGTTATTTGTTGTGCCAGGTATAGCATATACAAAATTTGGTATTGATTGCTATTTTTTTTTTCCATTGGTTGAAATATTTACTTTTTTCATGTAATCATTATAATTTTTGTATTTTCTAATTATTTTAAAAATAAAAGTTTACTTATATAATTTTTAAAGCTTAATGTTTAAGGGAAAAAATAGATTTAACATTTTAAATATTATTATACATTAAACGAAAATGAAAATAACATATCATATCATATTTTTTGATGCTAAATATGTAATTGGTATTAACATTTACATTAGAAATGATCTTATATCCGCTATGGTTATTGACTGATTTAAGCAGCTTAGGATGACGAACAACAGACCAAGTATCCTTAGTTCTAACGAGGAATTCCCATTCAACGTCAAGCAACTCTATGATCATACTGGACTGGTTGCTTAAACCTTAAGAAAGGAAACTGGTTGCACACAAGTTCCATGACGGACTAGTCACAGCGCCGCGACGAAAGGAAAGAATTAGTCGTCGCAGCGACCAGTTCAACAGTAACAAAGAACTGATCACTAAATGACCAATCTTGTAAGAATTAGGTCACGTTCATTTTATCGATTCGAGTTTAAACTTATAGTTTTATTACAATAAAAAGCTCTAAAAAAAGTCACATCTAACTTTTTTAGTACAATAAAAAACTCACATAAAATGACATCTCAACTCAAATCAACGAACTAAACGAGTGACCAACATGGCATGATGTAAGACTATATTGGCTATTTTGCTCCATTTTTCGGCTGTTGATAACTACATCAAGTCACTTAGACCTCAAGTTGCATAGTGACGAGCGACCAGGGACGGAGCTAGTTAAGGCCCAGAGGAGGCTTCCCCTAGGCACAATTGGTCCATTACGATTTTTTTTTTTTTTTTGATAGTTATGATTTTGGCCCTTCTTTTATTACTAAGCCCCCTCAAATTTTTTTTTTTTAAATTTTCATTTTGACACAAAATGTTTAAAAACTTTCAGTTACACTTTTTTTTTTTTTTTTTTTTTTTTTTTTTTTTTTTACTTTTAACTATACACTATTGCTTCATTTTTATTATGGTGTCCATTGTTTTAACTTTAAAAACTCAAATAAATAAAAATTGCACTACAATATATTGTATCAGAAAAAAGAATGTAAATTTATAGTATATACTAATTTTAATTTTAAATTTTGAGTCAATTCAAGTAAAAAATTTATAGTTTCGTCACTGTGAGTGACTACAGGTGTCTCAGGTTACTCATAGGGATGACTTTTTTGTTTAGAATAATATGATGCCGTTCGCAATGATGGTGTGTTAATTAAAAGGTTTTAAAAGGAAGATAAAATCATGAAGATAAGGAGAAAAACATGCAAAATGACATTGAATAAGTGATATAGCGGCGGAGCATAGCAATACAAGGAGGACATCATAACGAAATTATTATCAAATCAAGAACATAACAGAACCGATAGATATTGCAGAATGCGCAGAATAAGATTTATTAGTTAATCAAGATTAACTCCCTTGTAACTAACTTAGATTTTCTTTAATTTTCTAGTCCAATTAAATAAAGTATTTCATTGTTTTTCGTTACATTTTTTTTAATCATTTTTGGACACAAACGCTACCTTTGAAGGATCAGGTCACATAAAAATATATAGTTGTTATGTGTATCAATTAGTTTTTGACGTCCAACGTAGTACTAATAATACATGTTGCTATTCATGTTACTGTGCAGAAAGTATTTTCTGCTATAAATATTGAGCAGAATTTGACTATACAATCGAATGTGAAAATAATAAAGGTTTACTTGTATAAGCCAAGAAAGATATGTTCAATGTATAACTTCGATAATAAAGTTTTATGCAACTTGTTACGGAATAAAATTTGTCGGAGATAATCATGGAATTTAATAATTATTAATTCGATAAATTGTTTTTTTAGATGTTAGTCTTCTCCAACAAAAATTTTTGGCTCCATGATTGATAGTAGCAAGTGAAATTGTGGAGATCATTTGTAATGAAACTATGACTCATTGTTGCGCATCTGACCACTTGATTCTCCAGAAGAACAAACCTCTTTATAATTCTTTTAATTTTCTTGCTTAATCTTGATAGTTTTATAGTTTTCCTATAAGAAAAAATAAATTTAACTTTTTTTTTTTGGCAACCTGGGGCCTTGTAATAATATGTCACCACAGTCCGCATGAGGTGCCAACATCCAGGTAAGTTTTTGGTTTTAATCGAGGATTTGTGTAGTAGGATTTTTTTTTTTTCAATAAACTCATTTTGATAACTTGCTTTTTTTTTTTTTTTTTTTTTTAAGGAAAATGTATTTCAAAATAAGGAGATACAAACACGAATGCTAATACAAGTGAATTTTGGGATGGCAATAGAATAGGGTGGGGGCGGAAGATGATTTCTCATTCCCATCTCTGGCCTCCTAAACTATCATCAGTCCCATCCCTATCCCTGCTTAAGGAGAGCCGGAGTGGGGCGGGAGTTGAGGATTCCCCATTAGAGGGGGCCTTCTCTATACCCAATCCATTTCCTATCATATGAGACTATATAATATTTAAAATTATAATAACTTATAATAAACATAAAGTCAAAATTCATCTTAAATTTAGATCAAAATTAAAGATTCGATAATAAACATATAATTATAATACCGTGAAAATTTTAAAATATATTTTGATATTCTAAAGATAATTTTTTGAACATGAAATGTCACTCAAACCTATTTAATCAATTGGCCTTATGTTAAGAATAAAGGATCGAAAATATCATTTATTAATAGTTGGACACAAGGATATTTATATTTTTTTATTTTTTCCCTAACTACAAACGATTTTTAAAAAAAAGGTCAAAAGAATATTTCTTATTAAAAAAATGTTTTGGTGTACCAGGGTGATATTTTTTAAAATGTCAAGGTATAATTTTAATATTAATGAAAATACAGGGCATCAATTGATTTTTTTTTATTTCGTGCATTTAAACCTATAGTTTTAATTTCGCTACAGTGTTTTTCTCTCATAAAAAATTTGAATTTCAAATGTCAAAATCAAGAATAACTGGTTTGAACGCATGAACTAAACGGGCCTAAAGTATCCAATTTTTTTCCTTTTATTTTTATTCTTTTGTGACTAAATTATTGAATGATACGCATATGCATATTATGATTACTAGCATGAGTCACGTACCTTAGGCACATGACTCTGTAACTGTGTAGTTATGTTAAAACAAATGTATTACAAATTTATTTGCAAAATAGAGAAGGCTTTGTTATATCAACTATTATCATTTTTATTAGATTACGTTAAATGGTCATTAATTAGAGTCATATTCAAGAGGCATAAAAGAAACTAACGAGAAACATTTTCTTTTCAAAAAAAAAAAAAAGGACGAAGCAAGTAAGCATTTGTTCAACCACCAAAGGTTAAAAGTTAAAAGAGATTTTGTGTTTTTATTAAAAGAAACGAACAGGAAATTTAAGATCTAAAAATACTTTGAACATGTTTGAGAAGAATTGATTCAATAAAGTAACTAAAAAAATATATTTATTCAGGTCATATTTGAGAAAATAATATTTAGAATATTTTCTAAGAATTTTTTTTTGAATGAATGGTGGTTAAAACATCAAAAAAATCTTATGACATCCCAATATTGGCACCCCCTAAAATTTTTATCCCGCATTCAAACTCCATTATAATTTATTAATAAAAAGAGAAATAAAAAATAAAATAGTAATACTTATCAAGCAACGCAAGCTTTCAAAAAAGAAAAAAACAAAAAAAAAAAAAACAAGTAGAAGAAGGAGGAGGAAAGAAAGAAAAATGAGAGTACAATTTGCCCATAACTTTTTAGTCCGGAAGTTTTTAAATTTCAACAATTTGTCGTGTAGACTTTTAATTTAAAACTTTTCCCCCAACTTGTAAAATCGAAGCAACATGCCAAATGTTACTGACGGCCATTAAATTATCAAACGACAAAGCTAACGACCGCCTTATATGAGAATGGAAATAACACACCTTCAACTAATTATTTTCAAATCCCAAGTCAAACCTTGAAATAAATTACTCAAATCTACAACTTAACACGCAAATCCAATTTGAAAAAGATTATGGGGTACATTGTTATGATTGACCAAGTTAGGGATAAAGTGTCAAAATTAAAAGTTTTGGGAACACGTTGTCAAAATTTTATAATGTTAAGGACAAAAAATGCTAAAAACCATAATAAAATTCAAAACATTAACAAACGAGAAAAATTCTGTGTTTAATTAAATTTTTGAAATATATAAACTAACCTTATTAATCAACTAACAGAATTTTATTCAAGAGTGTTGCTTTAATGAGTTTTTAACTTCTTTTTTTTTTTTTTTTTTTTTTTTTTTTTTTTTTTTTTTTTACTTATGATGAGTTTTTAAATTTAATTTGCACACTTTCGTACCAAACTTTTTACTTTGCTATGTTTGAGATGCGCACTCATATGCCTGTAAAACGTGACACACACACACACACACATATATATATATATATATATTAGCTTCTGTTGACAGTATTTTTCTGACAACTCGTGATTATCTCTCCAAGAACTCTCACAATGACACTCACGGATTGGTTAAGGATTGAAGCTTAACAATAATGTAAAGAAGATAGAAATTTATAGTGGTTCGGCAAGGATTCTTGGCCTAGTCCACTTGTGGATGCACTAATCTTTCAGAGATTACAAGTTCTTTCCTGAATAATGTAATAGTGCGTAACCCCTTTTTGGGTTTTCTTGGCTCTATTTATAGGCCTTTACATTTGATCATGCCTTCTCCGCTCCCAAGGGGGAAGCCATCTTCCGTCCTCGATCCGCGGGAGGGTACGTGAGTTTTCATGATGACAGCCTCAGGAAATGCGGCTGATCCCTCTCATCTGCCGCCTGATTTCCTGACTCCTGCAGTAGCGGTTGGACCAGTAGTTCCTTCCTCGAGTTGATAAGACTGTTGATGGGTCTTGCTGGACGTGCTGTCTCGACGCAGTGACCTTCAGAAGTCGAGTCATTGCGCTCGACGCCTCTCACCACGTATGATCTCTCGACGTAAAGGGCACCTTAGCTACAGCTGTTCCCTCGACGCCAGCGACCGACTCCTAATAGGGAGTCCTCAGCGCCTGTCGTTCGAGAGAATGGTCGATTTCTCGACCATGGTGTAACAATTACCCCCTACACTGGGACGTCGCGGTGTGACTTTCCTGACTATACATCGTCGAGGTTGCCACGTGGGAAAAGCTCTTCTGTGGGTATGGGCAGTCGCTTGTAGGTACAGTGCATCATTGCAGTTGGTTTCTTGGATAGTGGAGTAGTCACGTCGATCGTGTCAACTGTCACGTCCCCACTTCCCTGACGCCACGTGGCACTGGAAGGGCGGATCATAGCCGTCTGATTAAGCCCTTTCCTGTTGCTTTCTTCCCAACCGTTCGATCGCGCCTTTTCGAATCCACCGTCGGATGGGACCGAATCAGATTCTACGGTTGAGATTTGAAGCTTTTTGGACTCCTCGGAGACCCCTGGACTCCTCTTCGGGAGCATATATATGTCCTCATATCCACTGCTCTCTAGTCTCCAAGCCTTCAGGACGCCGTTATTCTGCTGGATTTTCGCTAGAGCCTTTCGTCTCCGTGCATCCTCCCGTGCTTTGCTCGTTCTTTGCCCTCAAACTTAGGCTCTCTTCGAATCTGGTAAGCCTTCATTCCCCTAGCTATTTCTGTGGGCCTGATTCCAGTGTCTCCAAAAGTCAGGCCAAAACGCATTATAAGGAGGGGAGATGCACTTTCCTGATGCCGCCGGCCATGCACCGGTGGCTGAGCCCGCACAGCCTGATCCGTTTGGGCGCGGTTGTCTTGGCCTGAGACCTTCGAGCTTGACTTTGGGTTTCCTTGACTTATGGCACAGTCTATTTTTCTTCTTGCACGGCACTCTTGACCTCTCGACCGCTAGGAGCTAACTCGTCCTTCTTTTTTGCCTATTTCCAGAACATGTCACCGACACAGACTAGAGGTCGAGAGGTCCCTGCGCATAGGGTCAGAGATGATCCTGAGGATGTTGCGACTTCGAGCACATCTTCAGGCGAAAGCGGGGACTCCCTGCTTCGTCAGGTCGACGAGTATGCTAAGGTGTCAGCCTCGATTTCTCAGCCAGACGTGCTTATACTCCTCGATGATAAGGGTTCTGACCTACGGGCTGGCCCTTCCGAGGGTTGAGGTTATGGGGTAGCCTCGACCAGCACACTCTCGGGACTGGCCACAGATCTCAACCCGTCCAAGATCAAGCCCCAAGCTGCTATGAGGGCATTCACCGATGCAGGGATCGACCCCTGAACTTTTACTTGATCATCCCGACCCCCAACGACAGGGCTCACAACCGCCCTCCCGGTCACATGACCGTGTATACTCGTGTGCTCAGCTTCGGGCTGACTCTGCCCTTCCATCCCTTTATGAAGGCCCTCTGTGGTCTCCAGAGGATTTCTCCTGCGCAATTGTCACCCAATTGTTGGGTGACAATAAATTCTATGATAATATTATGGATAAAGTTTTTGAGGCTCGACCTAACCATCGAGGAATTCTTGTACTGCTACTCCCTTAGGGCCTCCCCTAACCAAAGGGGGTTTTTCTATTTGTCCTCCCATTCTAAGTTCAAACCTCCTGTCCCACCTGAGGACGCCAAACATTCTCCTGAGGTCCTCCACATAGTCCTCAGTCTTCCTGCTCTTTACCAACATGTCATCCACGTACACCTCCATTGACTTTCCTATCTGTCCCGTGAACATTTTGTTGACAAGGCGTTGATTAGTTGCTCCAGCGTTTTTGAGACCGAAAGGCATCACTTTGTAACAATAGAGACCTCTGTCGGTAACAAACGCCGTGTGCTCTTCATCGCGGTCGAGCATTGGTATCTGGTTGTACCCAGAGTATGCGTCCATGAAGCTCAGCAAATCGTGTCCTGCCGTAGAGTCGACCAGCTGATCGATTCTGGGTAGTGGGAAGCTGTCCTTGGGACATGTTTTGTTTAGATCGCTGAAGTCGACGCATGTTCACCACTCCCCGTTAGGCTTCCGCACTAGTACGGGATTCGACACCCATTTGGGGTATAAGACTTCTCGTATGAAGTTATTTTTGATCAGTTTGTCGACCTCTTCCTGTAGGGCCTCGTATCGCTCAGCATTCATGGGTCGACACTTCTGTCTCTTGGGTGGACAATTCTCGTCGATGTTCAGCCTGTGACACATGATATCAGGGCTTATCCCTTCCATGTCTTCGTGGGTCCAGGCGAACACGTCGAGGCTTTCTCTGAGAAACTCGACCAGTCTTTTGCGAGCCTGCGCCCCTAGCTCCGAGCCCACCTTTAGCGTTCTCATCGGCTCTCTTTCATCGATGGGAACCTCAATCAATTCTTCGACCGGTCACGTTCCGGTCTCTTCTCTTAGGAGCCTTAGATCCAAATCGAGTCCTTCCGACCTGGTCTTCACCATCCTCAACTCTCTCCGTACCTGTGTCGGCTCGGCGTAGTGGCGGACTGTCTCCGAGTACGTAAGCCTCGACTCGTACTGATTTCCTCGGGCTCGTCCGATCCCGTTGGGAGTCAAGAACTTCATCATCTGGTGGTAGATGGATGTGACTGCTCTCAGGGCCCTCAACGTCGGGCACCCTATGACCGCATTGTATTGGCCGCCTCCCTTCACCACCAGAAACTTTGACAAGACAGTCGAGGTGTGTGGTCAGTCTCCAATGGTCATGGACAGCTCTATCGCCCCTTCCGGGATGACACTGTCCCCTGTGAAACCGTACAAAGGCTGTGCACTATTTTGCAGCCTTGCACGGGAGATCCCCATCTTGTCGAGGTAGTCGGAGTACAAGATGTCCACAGAACTGCCGTTGTCGACCAGGATGCGGCAAACCGTATGGTTGCCGATCATGGCCTCAATGACTAAAGCATCACTCTGGGGGAAATGTACCCCCATCGCGTCGGCCTCCGAGAAGGTGATCTCGGCCTCCTCGTGTCGCGCTGCCTTAGCCTCACGTTAGGAGACGTTCATGATCCTCTGGCTGAACTTTTCCTTTGCCTCTCGCGCGTACTCCTTCTATGTGCGGTGAGAGGTGCCGCCGAGGTATGGTCTCCCAAAGATCGTTCTTATAACGCCGACGGGTTTGGGCGGGTTGTCATGCCTCTGCTCTTCCCGTTAGTCATTGTTGCGTCGGTAGTTGTTGTTCCGACGGTGGCTCGGTATTCACCGAGCCTCCCTTCTCGGATCAATCTCTCGACCTCGTCCCTCAGGTCATAGCATTCGGCCGTAGTGTGCCTATTCTCGCCATGAAACCGACAGTACTTGTTTTGGTTCCTCCATGCTGGGTCAGACTTCAGCGGCTGTGGTCGACGCAGGACCTGGAGGTGACTGATCTCGTGGTAGACGTCCTCCATCCCGATAGTCAATGGGGCATAGGCGTCGTACCTTTGCAGCTTTGGTCGCTTGTTTTCCCCCTGATTCGTCGAGGCATTGCCACCCCTGTTGCTCGGAGCTGGGTTGTACCTCTACTCAGCTTACGCCTGAGGGTGACCTCGGCGCTTCTTACCGTTGTTTTTAATGCTCGCCTGCCCTACCTCTTCCTTGGCAGGGGTTGCTGCCTTGCTCTTCAGGGCCTTCTTAGCCTCCCCGGCGTTGATGAATCCCTGTGCCTTGTTAGGAATTCATGGTAGGTATGGGGTGGCCTCCGGTCGAGGTCTGTGCTGTAGGGGATATCCTTTTTCATGCTCGACAACGCCCCCATCAAGGCCACCTTGTCGGAAATTCCCTTTGTCGCGGCAACCTGTTCCTCAAACTGGGCTACCCAGTCCTTCAGGGACTCATCAGGCCCCTGGTACACCCTTGAGAGGTTTTGTTTCGGTGGGATGTATTTTTTGACACCTATGAACTGAGTCAAAAAGGCGTTCTTCAAATCATCCCAACTGGTGATGGAGTTTGGTTTCAAGGATCTGAACCATCTCCTCGCGGAATCAGAAAGGTGATTCTTGAATGCTCGGCACATGACCTCTTCGAGGTATCCATGCAGGATGATAACTCCATGAAATGGAGTCATTTAGCCTCTTTTGTGGATTAAAAAGTATACTTGTTCTTGAGAATTTATTTAGTTTTTAATACTTTTACCTTATTTTTATTTCATTTTATTTTATTTGAAATTAATTTTATTTTTAGTTTGTTTTAGGTATTTTTATTTTATTTTATTTTATTTTTATTTAGTTTCCTTTCAAAATAATTATTTTCCTCATTATGTAATTTAATTTTGGTGATAGGTGGGCTTAAATTATTACCTAGAGGGTAATTAGTATTAGTTTTCTCCTATATTTTGTCTTGTTAATAGTTTTTAGTTTGTGTTTCATAAATTCTCTCTCTCTTGTGATTAGCGTTTAAAAAGAGCTAATTTAGGTGCACTTTATGGTTAATCTCAGCTTTCAGAAAACGTGGTCGTTTGGAGCTTTGAGCAGCTTTTCATTTTTAGAGTATGAAGGAATCCTAGTCAGCATTGCTACAGCAAGACAAGCTGGGCCAGATGTGTGTTTTGCTGATAGCTGGACCTGAGCTGGTTAATGGGATGATTTTGTCCGTGAAGGGTGCTGATTGAGCCACTCATTGGAGGCTTTCTCATGTGCTGCCACATGGAATTAGGGTACAATAAGTACCTGCAGCTGAGAAGAAAGAAGGGGTCCTTGGTCATATTTTGTAACGTAGAGGCGGCTGAACTTGGAAAAGGAAACCACCTCCATTTTTCTGATCAAGTACCAGCTCCAATATTGGAAAGAAGAAGAAGAAAACATCACAGGGTGTTGAACGTAAAGGAAGTTCCATTGTTGATGCAGGAAGAGCTAAAAGAAACCTTAGAAAAGGGGGATTCAGATTCTCTCCTCATCACCTTAGTTTTTCTTACTCTCAATACTCTGTTTTACCTTGTTGAAGAACATTTACGTTTCTTTATAAATCTGAACTCGAATCCATATATAATTCTATGAGATTATGATTTGTTGGCTGAGATTGTTGAGTTGTTAAATATTGAAATGTTAGTTGATGTTGAATGGATCTAATGATTATTTCTTTGTTTATTCAAGTGAGTTGAATTTGTGCCTTAACTGTGATTGGGAAATCATAAGAGGGGAGTATAGCTTTGATTAGATATGGGAAGATTTAGTTAAGTGGACACAGCTTGAATAGTGCATGTTCTTAGATCTTGTTTTAGATTTTTGATTAACATGATATAGGAATATATTGTGTCTTGCATAACCATATGATTTAGAGCTTCATTCTCTGATTTTAGAGTCTAGATTTGCAAATAGATTTGTGGGATTTAGCTTTAAGGTCAGTAGACAGAGGATTGGAAAATCCCTGGTTTAGTAAATCTGGTTAACAGGAAGTAGTCGTTGCTGTCCGTTGCTGCAGCATCGCGCAGCATTGATAGGAGACAGTTTAGCAATTGTGAGCCACGCACAGTGACTTTGGCCAATTTTATTTGCACATTTTGTTATTAATTAGTTTTATCTTTGTTGTTCATTTTCTTACAGTCAAATTATTATTAGCTTTTAACATCTGAAAATCAACTTTAATTTTCTTCTTAAAACTTGAATAGAATTAACTTAGCAACTTGATTTCAAAAACACTCAATCCCTGTAGGACGATACTTGGTTATTCATCATTTTACTACTTGTTGACTCGTGCACTTGCGAGATTCTAGATTCACAATTTTAGGCAACACAGGACCATATGTCCTGTGTACACCTCCAAGTGGTTGTCCGGATCACTCCTTCCGTCATATAGCGGAATGTGGGGCGATTTATACTTGTCTGGAAGCGGCACCCGGATAACATTTTCTGTGAACGGGTGGTCGTGGGATGTGTACATCCTGGCGTCGACGTTGACCGCCTCGGCTAACTTCCCCACAACCTGCTCGAAGTTGTTTAATCGACTCTCGATCTACTTTTCAAGCCTGGCCATCTTCTCGGCCAGAGCCTTGTTATCTGCTACGAGCTCTTCCTCTCTTGCCAGCTGCACGACTTTCTCACGTCGAGCGTCGAGCCTCGTCCTAAGGTCTCTACCGTGCACAGACGAAGATCCCACGGGGACAGTATTCCTCCTATTTGCGTCCTGTTGCGGTCGAGGGGGCGCGTCCCTATTATTCACAGCTTGCGCCGCAGCCTTTTCCCGCGCTGTCCTCCGTGCCGCCCGTTGTGTACTCCCCACAGACCTGTTCGACTTGGTTGGGCGAGGATCATTGGCTCTACTATTACCGACCTCCTCGGTGTCACCGCGTTGGTCACCTATCTCTTGGTTCCCAACGGCGGCGTTCACCGGGTTCATCGGCGCGTCCTCCAACGGTGGCATTGAGTCCTGCCCTTGATCCCACCCAGCAAGGGCCGTAGCCATCCTCTCAATGGCTGCGGTGAGCGTTTTGACCTTCTTTTGAAGCTGGTCAATACGGTCTGGGGGATTTACGGCAGCCGGTGGGAGCGGATTCGTTGAGGTCCCCGCAGCGGTGGGATTTTGGCTTGCCTGGCTCCTCTGGTCGGCTGTTATCATGCGAGCATTCCTGGGAGGCATAGTTGTTGTTTCTTTTTGTTAAAAACTGGATTAGATTTATGGGCTTAAAGGCCCTCCTTCTAGCGCCAATTGTTAACGGTGTTTTTCTGACAACTCGTGATTATCTCTCCAAGAACCCTCACAACGACACTCACAGATTGGTTAAGGATTGAAGCTTAACAATAATGTAAAGAAGACAGAAATTTATAGTGGTTCGGCAAGGATTCTTGGCCTAGTCCACTTGTGGATGCACTAATCTTTCAGAGATTACAAGTTCTTTCTTGAATAATGTAATAGTGCGTAGCCCCTTTTTGGGTTTTCTTGGCTCTATTTATAGGCCTTTACATTTGATCATGCCTTCTTCATTTCCAAGGGGGAAGCCATCTTCCGTCCTCGATCCACGGGAGGGTAGGTGAGTTTTCATGATGACAGCCTCAGGAAATGCGGCTGATCCCTCTCATCTGCCACCTGATTTCCTGACTCTTGCAGTAGCGGTTGGACCAGTACTTCCTTCCCCAAGTTGATAAGACCGTTGATGGGTCTTGTTGGACGTGCTGTCTCGACGCAGTGACCTTCAGAAGTCGAGTCATTGTGCTCGACGCCTCTCGCCACGTATGATCTCTCGACGTAAAGGGCACCTTAGCTACAACTGTTCCCTCGACGCCAGCGACCGACTCCTAACGGGGAGTCCTCGGCGCCTGTCGTTCGAGAGAATGGTCGATTTCTCGACCATGGTGTAACAGCTTCGAATATTGTTAAATAGCTCATAATTAACCCTTGTGAACAAGTACAATATATTAGTTGTACATCAATATGAAACTACATTTTATCACATGACGTCTATCCAAAGAGTTTCTAACCAAAGGAGGAGCCAATGTGAAGTTCGGTGGCTGAGTCAATGGACAAAAAAGAGTGCCACCGAAGTCCATCCTTTGTTAATAAAGTGAGGACTTTACCTCCTAAATCTAGTTTTGCTAATGCTAGCTGTTGAAAGGGACATATTACTACTGAATACACAAAAAGGCAAATTTGATAGATGTGGAACTTTATATGCGTTCAGACATACTTATAGTGTGTGCAAGAGCGGCAAAGATAGACAAACATTCCAATTTTTCTCCAAATAGCCAAATCCTAAATCTCAAATGCCAAAATGTACCACAATAATGTTTAAGCATATGAAGTAAGATGTGATGATCACCTATTTTGGTAACATGCATGATTCATTATCCAAATATATACACATATGATATCAAACGCCTTCATTTTTTAAAAAAAAAATCTAGTATGGATAACGGACCCATTAAAAATTTTAGGATTAATTTCAGTTTGAGCCCCCCGGAAGAATATTCGCCTCCTTTTACCATTAAATTTTCAAGCGTCACACTAACGGCCTATGTGCTTAATAAACGTTGCACTTTCAATCTTTGTGACAAAACCATTAAAAATGGACGGAATGAGCATGTGAGGCACGTGTAATGCTTTTAATAAAGGTAAAATATATTAATTATGCGCCCATTTATAATTCCTTCACCTTCGCCCTCCTTCCACTCTTCCTTCTTTATCAAACAAGCTCTCGAGAACTGAACTTCGCAGGTAGTTCTAGTACAAAGGAACTTAGAAACCTTTGGAGATCCCATAACACATAAGTGCATGCGTATATGTGCTTATACATGTATGTATATGGATGTGCATGTGTACGAGAATTATGATTTTTTTTTTTTGGTGTAATTGGTGACGGAGTAAACTGACAAGATAGAGTGGCGCAGAAGTCCATCTATTATTTGTTGATAAGTAGTGAGAACTCTTTTCCGCCTAATTCAACTTTGTGGGATGTTGAAAGGGACCTAACTTCACTGAATGGACAAAAAGTAATTGATAATTGAGAACTTGGGATTCACAAATATTATATAGTGCGTGCATAGGCGGCAACTGATCAGGACAAATATCTCCCTAGTTAACACACATAACCTAAATCTAATCTCTTTTGTACTGATTAATGAACTTTAGTTTGTACTTACATACTCATATACTCAAAATCCCAAAAGCTCACTATTCCAAAAAAAAAAAAAAAATCACAAATGCTCAATCGAGCAAACGTTTAAAGATCTCTTATCATATGTGACTTTAGTTTGTTCTTCACACGCGTGCATGTACACACATATAATATATATATATATATATATATATTCTATTGTATGTTTAAAGAGCTTCTTAAATGCTACTTTCTTGTGGAAGTGTTTGAATTATCTACCGCAAGAACTTTTATTCTCTAAAATAGGTTTCAATCAAAATCATAAAATGTGGCTTGTGAAGAAACTCTTTTGAATAGACTTTACAATTTTTTGACATATTATAAACTTTATTCTAATATTTTTATTGTTGCGAGAAAATTTTGAAATCATTTTGATCTATTAAGTGTTTTCTTTTTTTTTCTTTTTCTGTTAAAAATGTGGTTCCAAATGCTCATTCAAAACATAAGTAAAACCTCTATCAAAAGATCCATAATATAATAGTATACTATATTAAATATGCAACAAATTCTTATTAAATGAGTGTCTTATACTCCCTTAAAATGATGAACTTACTCTTCCCTCCTAATCCAAATTATGATTCAAAAAATAAAAATAAAAATAAAGAAAGAGAGATCCGATAGTATATAACCACTTGTAAAAGCAGCGTACTATATATGTTAATGCCCAATTATTGACTTGAGTGAAAGAGCTCTTTACTCGAGATCTGTCCGACATGGAAGAAATGATACTAGTACTTGAAATATGACTAACTTGTAAACGTGTGTGTGTGTGAGAGAGAGAGAGAGAGAGAGAGAGAGAGAGATTAAGAGAGTTACAATTTTTCACCTTGTATAATTTAATGAGCAATTAGAACAAAGAAAGAAATTAAACAAATAATACAATCAACCATATAAGAAATTAAACAAATAATACAATCAACCATATAAAAGAACAAAGAATAGCTAATGAAAAGTGAAAGAGTAAGTACCCCACTTAAGTCACTTCACTGTATTATTAATTCATGAACCACTAATACAATAGATCAATCAAAGATACAAAAATGTTTATAACTATCTATACATAATCTCTTCAGCAAGTATACATTACTGCCAGTTGTCCCACGTGGTCGGTACAACACTTTTTTTCCTATGTCACGTTCGTCAAGCCTTTTTTTTTTTTTTTTTTTTTCAAATTTTGCACATCTCTGACAAGCCATGGTTGGCATTTGTTGTTTAGCATAATCAAAACAATATCTTCTCACACACCAGATTTGAAAATCAAATCCACGTATAAATTGGTCCTTAATATAAAAAAAAACCTTCTTTTATATCGAAATTTCGGAGTAACCCTAATCATAAGTTTCAACTAATTAAGGCACACTTAATCATATTATAATTTTTGATTTGATATATAATTGGTTAAGCACTGGCGCAGGAGGTGCAGTTGCAGGTTTTGGGGACGAAAGCGCAGACTCCGAAGGGCTTGTTGGGGAGATGGCAGTCGATGCCGAAGCAGCATGGCATAGAGGCGCAGATGGGGCCCGCGCAGCATTTGCATAGCAGACATAGCTGGAATGGCGCCAGCTTCCGCCGCCCTCCGCTCCCGCTGCCTGCAGCCGTAGGCTCCACTTCTATCGATCGGTACTCCGTTAGACCGACCGGCAGGAATATTCCAGCCGTCGGAGTAAACTCGTCAATATGGGCTGCATGGAATCCTGCATGCATATTGGTTAATCATAGGAAACGCATATCAATAAATATCATATAGTAGTACTAATTATTATTATTAGTGGAGAACATCATGTGTATATATATGAATTATTTAATGTTCAATTTTGGCTTACCTAGAATCAATTGGGAAAGGAAGAAGAGTAAAAAGAGGGCTGATTTTGTGAAAATTTTGGTTGTAAAGTTGTTCATGTCTTTGCAGCCTAGCTAGCTAGGAGAGAGAGACAGAGAGGTGTGGAGGGCAATTGTGTGAAATGAAAAGAAATTTGAGTGGTGGAAAGAAGTTGAGAAGAGATTTGTTAAAGAGAGCTGGACGATGTGGGACAATTGAATGGGTATATTATTGGCCACTCAAAACCTTTCTTCCATTGTGTTTCTATATATAAAGCCAAGGTTGGAATCTGGGTTTTGGGTGTTAAAGATAAAGAGCTCAAATTACAAGATCCGACCCGTTCTGGTACAGGATCAGCCCCTAACTTAGGGTTGGCAATCCGGGTAGCGACAAGATGACACGACTCAAAACCCGTACGAAATTAGCGAGTTTGAGTTTATCATAAATATGTACGGGTCAAATCAGGTCGAACCCGTGAAACACGATAAATAACGTGTCATTTTCATATTGACCCGCCAACCCGCAATTGACCCGCCATAACCCGTTTATTAAATGTGTCATATTTGGGTAACACAAATACACAACCCGTTTATTACCCATTTTATAAACAGGTTCAAAAATAGGTTCAGAAATAGGTTAACACGACCCATTTATCACCTATTTTATAAACATGTTCAAAAATAGGTTTAGAAATAGGTTAACACGACCCATTTATCACCCATTTTATAAACGGGTTGATAGGTAATCAACGGGTTGACACGACACGTTTATGACATGTTTAATAAACGGGTTATTCGTGTTGTGTCGTGTCAACCCGCCAATATACAGGTCGTGTTTGGGTTTTGTATTTCGCCATGATTAATAAACGGGTCGTGTTCGTGTCAGATCTCTTCGTGTTAACTGAGGGGGTCAACACGACACGAATACGACCCGTCAACACGAATTGTCACCCCTACCCCAACCCCATAGAGAGAGAGAGAGAGACCCAGTTCTGGTATTGAAAATTTTTACATGCCACACACGTAATGTGTAATGATTTTCAAAGTTTTGTAAGTTAATTTGCTCTACTTGAAAAAAAATTATATACACAAATAACTTGTCCAATTAACAACTTTACAAATGATTTCAGAGTGGTTAAAAAGTGGTTCACTAACCCCTTTTTTAATTAATGCCAAAGAACGCTAAACGGGATCTGATTCTAGGCCCTTCTGTTTATACGCCAAAAACGCAAAAATAAATAAATAAGTAAATGAAAAGAATAGTATAATTTTGAGATTCAAATCTTTGTTTCAGGTTTTAGATCTGAAAGCCTCCTACTTTCTAAATCCTAGTTATAGATCGACTTCCCAACAGAATCTGATCTAAAAATCATTGAAATTATAAGATACTTTAGCAATTAAAATTGCTAAAGCTGATACCTACAAACATATACAGGTTTAGTGATAGTACAACAAGAATGTGACATTAACAGTGAACGCGATTGACAGTGAAATGAAGACAAGATGTGCTAATGCTCTGTAACTCTCCCTGTAATGAAACCATATGTTTGAAATTTAAATTTTTTATGAGAGAAAAATACTATACTATAATTAATATTTTAAGTTTGAGTATATAAAATAAACGGACCGAAAATAGAGAAGACAGGAAATGGTCATAAAAACTAGGTGTTTTTGTTTTTTTTTTTTTTTTTCCATCCAACAGCATATCCTTAACTACATGCTACAAGGCTAAGGAAGCTTTTCATACGGCAATTCCCATTTTGATACATAAGCAAGACCGGAATATAAATACAAGAACCAAGGAAAAAACAAAACAATCAACACAGGTTTGGGATCACCATGAAATCATGTACATGAGATCAAAAGAGGCGAGTGCATCCATGTAACAAGCGAATTTCTCCATTTCATAAAAAGGGGTGGGGGGAAAAAAGCACACCAAGCAAGTATACATATGGATTGACACTTCTCATCTAACTCTGCATGCTGCGGGAGCTCCAGGGGAACAATTCGGATTAGGAGATCGACAACTAGAGCCAGGACCGACATTATTGGTGAACCTTGGTCGCATCCGGTAATCAGAGATTCCACTCCTGGCAAATGGGCCGGCATTGCCAAGTGACAACGATGATGATACTTCTGTTGCGGCATTTCCACTTTGCAAAGGTTCAAGCGTTTCGACTACATCACTCATTAATGGCCTCGCTTTGGGGTTTTGGCTCAAACAATAGTATGCCAAGCTGCATGCCTTCTGTGCTGCCCTTACCGAGTACTGATTCTCCAACCTTGGATCAATTATTTGAAGCAACTTTCTCTTGTCATTTAGTTTAGGTCTGGCCCAATCTACCAAGTTCTGTTCTTTGCTTGGTCTTGTCTTATCAACCGATCTCCTTCCTGTTAAAAGCTCCAAAAGAACTACTCCAAAGCTGTAAACATCGCTCCTGGAAGTCAAGTGACCTGCCCATTGCACATAAACCTCATTAAGAAAAGCAGCACATGCACAACTTCTATGTGTTGTAAAAGGATTTGATGCTCCCAAGACATGAAGGCAACAGAAGGCATTCGTTTAGGGTTTGGCACCCATGACTATTAGATCACAATAAGTAAGCAAGGTACAGATCTTTTCTGTGCAAGCGAGGATATGACCAGCAAATATTGCCTCTATACATATTTGTAATATTTACAAGAAAGTTTGTGCGGAAATAAATTGACGCCGCACTTACATAAAGATCTTTCTCGCTCCATCACAAAATTGTAATATTGGATCTTGTTAAATTATTGAAAACTGTCTCTCTATATACTTCCTATGCAAATTAGGGCAACATGTAATACATTTGTTGCTTTATCATCATTCGGTTAGTGGCTGCATGTAATTCAGGGTAAAAATTTCACATGCTCGCATTCTTCATACAACAAAGCTGAAGGTTTAACCATTCAAATCTTATGTGAAAAAACATGTGAATGCATCAACCAGCAAACTCTTGATGTCCTTCGTGAAAGAACAGAATATGAAGGGTTATATATGTGGAGGAAATCTCTAAATGATACAGTAAAAATGGTTATAACAATCCCACCATCTTATCCAATACCTAATTGTTAGTCAACTATATCATATAGTGACAGAAAAATCAATCTTTTTGACACGACAAGACAATCCAAAATGTTCCATGCAGAAAATCTTTAGCAAGACCAAAATGTTCCATGCAAAATGTTCCATCCAAAATGTCCCACCAAAATGTTCCAAAATGTTCTATTTAAAAGTACAACCTAGTTCTATGAAAATCAAGGATTTCCGATTTTGAAACATATAGGGAAAGCATACCAGTCATTACGTATTCTGGAGCTGCATAACCATAGGTACCCATTACTCGAGTTGATACATGAGTCTCATCACCCTGTGGTCCAGCTTTAGCAAGACCAAAATCAGAGAGCTTGGCTGTATAATCCTGCAAAATTAATTGGCAATCAGTTGGATAAACAGGAAATCATCCTACTATAAAGAATAAACATTATGAAATAACTTGTATAATTATGAGGTCTGGAACACTACTCACAGAGTCTAATAATATATTAGACGTCTTAAAGTCCCGATAGATAACAGGCCTTTCTGCATTGTGAAGAAAAGCGAGACCTTTCGCAGCTCCCAGAGCAATCGCCATTCTTGTTGCCCAAGATAATGGAACAGATGCCTCTGTATCAAGGATACATAGAAAATAAAGTTCAGAGAAATACAAATATATGTGGACATATCACTGGAAACCTAGTAAAATAACATTGTTGCAAACAAACCACAATCTAAAAATACTGGAGAACAATTAATTTATATCACCACATAAATTTCTGAGAAAAACTTGTTTTAGATTTAAATAGAAAAAACTTCATGTTATAATGAAATAAAGCAGACAAACTTTATCATAAATGATAAAACACGAATTTCTCACGACAAAAATCAAAGATTTTGCAACCAAATTAATTATGCAATAAAATAGTATCACTACCAATTTCACATTAGAACTAGTAACCAAACCCTGTAAGAACTTAGTACCAATGTCAGTGCAAAACTAGTTCAAGAACAATATATATGACTAGAGCGCCATACAAGAAAGCACGGTAGCAGCAATAGCATGTAATGGATAAAGAAAAGATCAGAGAGTTGGTTTCGCCTCAAAAAAAGAATTGGAAGAAATGATTTTTGTTTTCAATGGAATATTTGCAGCCTCTCTCTTTTTCTCATTTCATCTATTCATTTACACTAGCTAATAAGAGCAAAAAAAAAACATGTCAAATTGTACTACAACCACACTCGCTTTTTCTTTAAAATAAAAAAAAAGAAAAGAAAAGAAAGAGAGTCCAGAGCTTGATATTAACACATCAAACTGGTAAGGAAAGTAAGGAATATAGACAAATGTTGTGCAAGTTATTAATAAAGACACTTCCCAATTGTCCCTGATATTGGTTTAAAATACAATAGTTGCTGATAAAGAGTTCTAGAAATGTAAAGAAAAAATAGCTATTCATACTTCGAAAAAGGTGATTCTCAAGGCTTCCACGGAACATGAATTCATACACAAGTAACCTGTGCTCATCCTCGCAACAATATCCAATCAACTTTACCAGATTAGGATGCCTAAGCTGCCCCAGAAAGTTTACCTCAGTCTGTAAAGAAAAAAGTGACAAAAATTCATCATCAGCCCAACAAGTCAAAATAAAAAATCTCAAAAAAAACCCAAATGGGCAAGACCAATATATATCTCTGTGTGTGTGTGTGTGGGTGTGTGTGTGTGTGTGTGTGTGTGTGTGTAAGCTTCTTACAAGCCATTCTCGATGACCCTGAAGACCCTCCTTGTTGAGAACTTTGACGGCGACGGGGAGAGACTTAAGGCCGACCCTGACATTCTCATCAATGTACCCTTTATACACAGTTCCAAAGCCTCCTTCGCCGAGAATGTAATCGGAGCGAAAGCTCTTCGTGATGGTCTCGAGCTCGTAGAGTGTAAAGGCAATGACATGGGTGTAGAGCATGGCATTCTTCCGCGAGTCCTCGAAGTTCCGCGGCGTCGAGGGATCGCTCAGATCTGATATGGACCGATTGTGGCTCTGCTTCTTCTCCCCGTTCTTAACAGGCAATGACGATATCATATTCAGCTGTTGAACTATTCCCCAACAAAAAAAAGGAACAAATTTAGAAACCCTAACTCGAATTTTCAGTTCCAATTGAAATTTCAACTTCAATTTCAAATATCTCAGTGAAATTCATGCGCGCTCGAAGTGAAAGAGTCGCATTGTGCTTTTTCAGTTCCGGAATCCGAAATGTTGCAGAAATCCCCAAATTTAAGCCAACGATAAAGAAGAATCATTACAAGAATTACAAGACGCCATTAATTTAGTGAATGAGAAAGGTAACAATGCCAGAGGCATTAGATCTGTAAAAATGGAGATTTAGAAACAGAAACGAACCTTGTGCATTGGTGACAACTGCAGATTCTTCTCTAGTACCGCAATTTCCCATTCTTCGTCTTCAACTTCTAGTTCGTTTCTTGCGAATTAGATTTCGACAGTGACTGTTGAAAGTAAGATTGAGAGTGTGAAAGGAATTTGAGTTCTGCAATTTCAGTAGTTGAGAGGAAGAAGAAGAAAAGAAGAAGAAGAAGTGAAGAGAAGCGACGGTTGATGCGGTTGAAGAAGTTGTGTGGGTGGGACTGTTGCTGTTGGTGGTGTTGGGCTTACTATTGATGATGATATGGCATTGGCACACACGACTTTCATTCTTCTGTGGCCCTTTCTCTCTCTTCACTCTCTCTCTCTCTTCAAAATTTTTTCCTCTTTATATATATAACTCTTATCTCTTTACTGTACCATAAAGGCTATAATTACAATTCGCAATTAATCATGCATATCCCTTTTTGATCTTGTGAATAAAATGTTTTACATTTTTAGATTCTGCAATTTAATCTAATTTCATCTTGGGGGATTTTTTTGTACGTCTAGAAAAAATGAGTTATTCGTAATTTTTTATTTTCAATTATTAGATTTGTTTCTGATTAAATTTAACGATTTTTATTACCGGTAGATTATCTCTTTAAAGCTTATTAGAAAAATTCTCTTTGATTTTATCATAAAGTTTAAAGGGGCAGAAAGGGAAGAAAATTGAATTGGATTTTACTTTGGCTTTATTTTTTCTTTTCCTATTTGAGATTATGAAATTGAAGTGGGAAATAATTGTCTTCTCTTCTGAAAATCCTCACAATATTTTTCCAAATTTGGAACTTTCTCCTTTCTGCGTCTTTTCTGCTATGTAATATTAAACTAGAAACTTGAATTGTAAATTAGAGAAGTCAACGTAAACACTATTGTTATCTTGAGAATAAATGCTTTGCAAATTCAGATATTGTAATTTTAGTAACGTTTAATTTAATTTAATTTGATTTAGCATTGTTGAAATGAGTTTAAAAGGGCAAAAGGGGAAGAAAAACAATGCTTATGAATTATTTTACTTTGGATTTTCTTCTTCTTCTTTTTCTTCTTTTCTTTTCTCCATGAGGTTATGAAATTGAAGTGAGAAATAAACTGTCTTCTCTTTTGGAACATTTTTACTATTTTCTAGTATATACTATTAAAATTAAAAATTGGAATTATAAGGGAGTTTTTATGGTACATTGTAAATTTTTAATACAGACTTATATAAATTTAATCGTTAAAAAATTAATTTAATAATTAAAATTAATTATTTTTTATTATTGGAGTAAAATAACATGCTCCATTATAAAGATTCTCAAATTATAATTAATAATTTAAAGAGAAAAACACTTGGAAAAAGAAAAAAGAAAAGAAAAGAACACTTGGAAAAAGAAAAAAAAAAGGAAAGAAAAGAAGTGCATAACTTGTATTTCCGCTGGCTCATCTCTTCCATATTTGCAGTTGTTGCACTGAGTGGGTCCAAGCCACGCCCACTTAGCTGTCTCCAGCTGGATATTTCCTCCAAATTATACTCAGTTTTCCTTTTATTTATTTATTTATTTATTTTGCTGAATCAGTTTTCCTTATATTTATTTCTTTTTGGGAGCCTTTATACAATTCAAGAAACATTGTCATTGGTTGTCACTTCTCACAGTTATTATTCTTACGTTGAAACTTATTTAAAGCAACTATTATACAAATTATCAAAAAAGAAAAAAAAGGATTCAAGAAATAATTACAAAAACTAGAAAAAATATATATTAAGAAAAAGACAAAAAAAAACTAAGCAAGAAAAATTTATATGAAATGTTTCTCAATTGAAGTTATAATTTATGAGAATCACAGATAAAAAATGTTTTATATAAAGACATGTTTAAAAAAATTTAATTTAATAAGGTAATTAAAAAAATTAATATTTTAAATAACTGTAAAAAAATATTTAAAAGGGATGTATCTAAAAATATATAAAAATCAAAGGTTAAAAGATGAATAAAAAATATAAGGGAGGAAAAAAAAGAAAAATAAAAAAATAAAAAAAATACTAAAAAGAAAAAGAGGTTAAAAAAAGACAGGCGACAAAACGTGAGGGGAAAACGAAACGGCACCCTCCTGAAAAAGGGGTTCTCTCTTTTAAAGAGAGAAAGATACGTAGATTCGTTTTATTTGAGCCACAAAAAAAAAAAAAAAAAAAAAAAAAAAAAAAAAAAAAAAAAATTTTTTTAAAAGGCTTGAGTTTGACTTTTTTCTTTTTCTCTTTTTTTTTTTTTTTTTTTTTTTTTTTTTTTTTTTTTTTTTTTTTTTACTTTGATGCACAAATTTTACTTAAGGAAACAAGTAATCCTATCTTATCTTACTATCTTACTATATATATATAGAAGCTGCAAAACATTGGTTGTCACTTCTTTTTTTATTTGCTTCTTTCGTTCCTTATTTTTATTTTCCCTCTCATTCTTATTTAATCTTATCATTTTAGTCTCTCTTTTTTCTCTTTCTTTTTTTTTTGCTTCTCTTAATTTTATTTGTTTTTGGGCCCCTTCCTTTTTTATTTGCCTCTTTAGTCCCTTATTTTTAATTTTTCTCTCAACCTTATTTAATCTTAGCATTTTAGTCCCTCATTTTTGTTTTTATTTTTTATTTTTTATTTTTACTTTTCTTCCTTTGTTTTTTAGGTCCTCCTTCCTTTTTTATTTGCTTCTTTGATATATCATTTTTAATTTAATCTTATCATTTTTTTGGCAACTATACATTATTGTTTTTTTTTATAATTTGCTTTTCTTCCTTTTGTTTTTTTCTCATTTAATTTTGTCATTTTATCCACAATATGTGTTCTTGCTTAATTTCTTATTTTCATTTTTTAAAAAGATTTTCTATTGTGTAGTCCTTTTTTGATGCACTTTTGTTAAATTGTTTTTCTCACCCACATATTCCCATTAAAATATAGTTTTTTAAAAGAGTCCCTGTTTAATTTTTTCCATTATATAATCCTTATCATTTTAAAGTTATTCTTAACTAATAACTAACTAATATCTCTATTATTAAAACAAAATAAGTAATAACACAATCATTTAAACTTAATACAAGGATGAAACTTGCAGAATTACCTTTACGTGCATAGCACGTGGCCTCAACTAGTATATTGTAAAAATTTTACAGTGTCTCAACCTCATTTGTAGGGTTAATTTATGATCATTAGATTTGGTCAAAATCACATTAGATTGGAAAAGTATGCAAAACAGACATTTTCTTAATACATATATGATGGTTAAAGATATAGACTTTTCAATAGTCATTTTTTCATATTTACGTAGAGGTGTAAGTTTGGGCCACCCGGACTCGACGGCCCTATTGGGAATGGTGTCCTGAGAGCATGGGATGTAATTAAGGATTTTATTTTTTAATTAATAAAGTATAAATTTTATTATTTATGTGCATGTATTATTGAATACTTTATGAATATCACTGAAAATTTTACGATTATTTATGTAACCTTAAATATGATATATAAGTGTTATATACTAGAGGATAATATTTAAGGATAATAATCAAAACATAAAGTCCATAATGGTTATCGATTAAAGTTCAGAATCTTTAATTGATCACATTATTAATACATATCATTCTCATTCTGAATGGAACGATCTTATCCGATCGCTGATATGTCGAGATATCGAAGTGAGTGTATTTTACATAATGGATTATGTAGGACTGGGACACAAACACCATATGATTTTTTTATAATTTCTGTTAAATATAGAAATTCTAATTTAGTCTACTGATGGTCATATATAAAATGATCTTAATCCTGAGTTATTAGCAGACTCCTATTTATGGATACGTGTCTTTTGACTTACTCGGTAAAGATCTCGACACACTTAGATCTTATCCTTGTATCTTGGAGACATGGAGAAATAGGTAGTTAGGAATGCTAATGTTACAATATGGAATCCATTCCTTCTTAAGAAAGAAGCAGATTAATAATTCCCTTGAGAGTCGATTCGGTACTTGGATTAGTAGGAGCTTTGAATTCATGAATGTGTTTTCTGAATTACTAAGAGAATCAATGGTACTCAAGGATAAAGATGTAATTAGAGAGGTTATCGGATTTCACCTAGCTCTAATTATGAATTATTTATGGATGATTGATCTATATGTAGTAACTATATAAAATGGACACTTCAAGTTCTTAGAAGTAAACTATGTCTATAATTTTGAGAGTGCAATTCTAAGTTTTTAGTGGAGAAACTTTTGGAATTAATAGAATTAATTAATTAATTAAAGAGTTTAATTAATTATTAATTTTATTGGAGCTTGAAATTATAGGTCCATGAGTCCCCCTGTCATCCTTGTAATATTTACAAGACAAAATGAATTATCAGGATTTTATTTCACTCGTGAATAATTAATTGAGAATTAATTATATATTAAATAATGTGATTATTTAATTATTTTATCACACACTGTGGTGGGACCGCAGGGGGCGTGTGACATTGGAAAAAATCCCACTGAGATTTAGTTGCTTGCTCACCAAGTAATCCAGTTTACTTGTTGGACAAGTTTTTCAATTAAATTCAAAAGGGAAAGTAAGATGATACTTTATTTGGAATTGAATTTAAGCTAAAATTAGAAACTAGATTAAGGAGGAATTTTCTCCTTCCTTTCTTAATGTTGGCCGGCCACCCTATAGTAAAAGGGAAGGAAATTTTGTTCACAAAATTAAAAGGGAAGGGAAAATTTGTTTCTAATATTAAAAGGGAAATTGTATTTTTAATGAGATTAAAAATATGGTAACTACCAATTTCCTATTACTTTGTCTACAAGCAAAGGCTTCTCATAATTATCTATAAATAGGAGACAATAGAAAATTGGAGAATTAGATTTGATCTTATAATTCCTTAGTGTTGGCCGAATTTATAGAGAGAAAAAAAGAGAAGAAAAGTTTTTCCATCTCCCAGTTTCTTCACATACATGTGATGATAATGAATAAAGAAAAATTAGCGAGTCATCATAAACGATAGTTCTACCCTAGAGCCCACACTCTAAGTCTTGCAAGTTTCAAGGAGTAGACGTGGAAGATTCAGGTATTCTGTGAAAGCTTGGAGCTTAGATCGTTCGTTAGTCAAAGAATTCAAGTTATCTTCCTAATCGTTATCAATATATAATTCTTGTACTAAATTTAGATTAATTTATTTGTTGTAAATTCTATAGCGTGCAATATATTCTATAACGTTCACAAAAGTTTTAGCAATATATCATTAGCAATATATTCTATAGCGTTCACAAAAATTTTATGAAAATTTTTGTTCGAACCCAATCTGTATTTCCACGTTTCTGCACCCAAATTCGATTCGGAAACCAACAGGCCTGAAGGAAAATTTCGGGTGCAAGTCGGCCCTAAAAAATAAAGGATCGGCCTAGCCCGGCCCTAAGCCCAAAAAGTTTAGGATCATCGACCCGACCTGACCAATAATTTTATAAGGTATTTTAAAAAAAAATCTTTAAAAATATGGCCCGGCCCTAAATGAGAGAGGTCGGCTCAGTCCGGCTCTCAACCTAAAAAATGTAGGATAGACTCTAACTCAAGTTCAGGCCAATAATGACGGACCTCGAGCCAACTGTTTTAGCTTGACCCAAATTTGCAACTCTAGACCTATGAGAGAAACTCCTATATTATTTATTTATATATTTTAAATCTTAGAATAGGAATTTGAACTATTGACTATAATTTAGAGTTGCCATACCGAGTGATGAGTTAGAGGAATACCACTTTGAAAGAATTAGTATCCAAATATACTACCTCTTTAGTGCCGAGCCTAATTTACTAGCATGTGATTGTGCTCTCTCTCGAGTGAATTTGAGGGATACCATTTTTAAAGAATTGGTAATCAAATAAATCACTTATTCAGAAAGATTTATGCTTACTTTACACATAAAAATGATAATGGTGAATAGTGATAATGGTGAATAACCAGACTTTATAAATGATGCTGAACTTAATTTAGCTGTCACAAATTGCTTGTGTTTTATCTAACAGAGCTTGTTTAATTAGCTAGGCCCAATCGTGCTACAAGGATGTGTCACACATTGAATTAATACAATGTAGTTTGCATGTATTAATAATACACAATATATTAAAATACAAATACATTAAATATGTTAGAAATATACCCAAAAACTCCTATATTTTGTTTAAACCTCATTTTTGTCCTTATTATACAGATCACCAAAATACTGTTTGCGTTCATAAAATCATACTCAAATATCCTTAGAATAAATTTTTAAAAATAGTAAGATTACTCTTCCCAATCTTTATTAAATGATAATTTAAATAAGTCTTAACTAAAAAAATTAAAATGTTCAACTAAATATTTCAGTCAAACAAATACTTCAATTATTTTAAAAAATTTTGATTTATTAAGACTGATTTAATTTAATATTTTAGTGTAATAATGTTTTAAATTGTATTTAAAAAAGTTAAGAAGGGTAATCGTAGTATTTAAAAAAAACTTAATAGCTTCAAGAGGTATTTTGACTGAGTTTTTGAGCATTTACACAACAAAAGCGCAAAAGCGGTTTTTAGTCCAAACACAAAGGTGTTTTTGGATTTTTTTTCGTTTTAATTTGTTAAAAATATTAAATCATAAAATCGACATAGAACTTTTAAAACTTAAAAACAAAATCTAGTACGTTTTCTGTGAAAAAAGTATGCTAGCAAATGAAAAAACTAAAAAAAAAATAAAGAGGTTACTGTGTTTTTTCAAGAAAATATAATCTTCTAGGTTACGAATGATAAGTATAATTTACAAAATAATAATAAAATTTAGGATTAAATTTTCAATTTTAATGTTTGATAAGGTACTATATTCATACTGAAATAACAAATTACGTATTTATTAAAAAAAAGGAGGGAAGTAACATATTTAGTAAATAGTTTAGTAAATTATAGCATATTTTTTTAAATAGTAAATTATATTATAATTTGATATTTCATGTTTTAAATATTATTAAAAATCTAAAAATACCCCTAAATCTCCTTTTCACATATCTCTTCTCCTTCTTATAATCAAGTCCACCAAGGCCAGTTCCGGCAACCGACGGCGGGCTCCGGCGGTCATCTCCGGTGACCATTTTTCGACAGCCATCTCCAGTAAAGCAATAAATACCATATTTATCATATTAATCAAAAAATCTAGCAACTAGTAAATACTGTATTTACTGATAAATAACACGTTTACTAGTAAATACCGTATTTGCCATCTTTATCTGAAAATCTGGTGACCCACTCCGGCAACAGGTAAATATTGTATTTACCAGTTAGGGCTGTATATAAACCCAAACAACCCGTAAACCCAACCCACCCTACCCCAACCCAACTCGAAAAAGGCAACTTATAACGTTATTTTTTATTTTTCGGCCCATTAAATGTCTGGCCTGAGATGTTTGGGGCAGTTTGTGAGTTGAGCCTATAATAACCTGCACACCCCAACCCAACTCGCACAAACATGCTTGATAAGGAGCTTATGAGTGTGGACTGATAAGGTTGGTTGTTGTTGCAGTGTTTGCTTTGGTTGAATTTGAATTAAGCCTCTAATTTACGTTTGCTTTATGTTTGATATTGGATGGACTACTTTGCTTCATGTTTGATGCTGGATTGAATTTTGAATTGCTATCTATTTGATGATGGACTACTCAGTATTATTTTTATTTGATGATGAACTTTGAATGTTAGAGTTATGCTTGATTATCAGTATTATTTCTATTTCATTATCAATATTATTTGATGATGAACTTTGAATGTTGGAGTTATTTTTTCTATTTGATGATGAACTTTGAATGTTGGATTGAACTTTGATTCTTTGAATGATGAACCTGACCACCTAACCCACCCAGCCCCGCCCTAACCCAACCCAAACATCATTAGGTTGTGAAATTTTTCTAACATCATTGGGGCCAAATATGTGCAACCCGCACCCTTTGGGGCGGGCCAAGAAAAAGTCCTACCCCGTACCAACCCAACCCATGTATAGCCCTATTACCAGTAAATATCGTAATTATCTGAAAATCCAAGAACAGACTTCGGCGACTGGTAAATACTATATATACCATATTTATCTGAAAATTCGACAACCAACTTAGGCAACTTGTAAATATAATATTTATCAGAAAATACCATATTTACCATATTTATCTAAAAATCAAGTCGCCAGCGCCGATGATCGGTAACTATTAAATTCACTCATAAATATCATATTAATCCGAAAATCTAGCCACCAACTGTGGCGACCGTTAAATACCTTTACCATATTTAAAATTGGATTCATTGATGTACTTGCCTGGAAATACAATATTTACTCAAAACTCAAAAGTCATAAACAAAATTCACAAAAATCAACCAGAATCAACAAAAATTACTTAGAAAAAATACAATGCCCAAAATATACAAACACGGAAATTAAAAACAAAAGAAAAAGGTTGGTGGTTGACTGGATCTAGTTTGGTTTAAAGGCAATGATTTGTCTTGCCAGATCTAGTTCCCAAGAAAACAATCACGAGGCGGCGATCTCCTCTATTGTCAATTTGTCACAGGACCTCGGTCGGAGTTGGAGGCGATTTTGCAGAGATCGACAGCAACGAACCGTTGTAAAAGAGAAAGAGAGCGAGAGAGAGAGACTTGGGACCAAGAGAGAGAGAGAACATATCGGCTAGTGACGGTTGCTCTTGACGACACCGGAGAATATGAGCGCTCGACTTCACGATCATCGAAGCTCGCGACATGAAGTTTGTTCAAGACGGCAACGTTCCCAGAGATCATGGCCATCTCCTCTGTCGGATCTGGTTCGAGGTCCCACTAGAGATAGTGCAGACGATCAGTGATGTCAACTTCGTTGCCAAAGCAAAAGCTGAAGTTCTCGGGCGTTGATGGCAGCCCTCCGTCAACATGGTGCAAATCATCATCATCGTTGTTGTGCCGATCATCGCGATCAAGGAGAAAACTCAATAGGCACCCCCGGTATTTCTGAGCCGACATTCGCCGAGAAGACGCTAGGATCTGGAAGTCGCTACCGGAGATCGCTGAAGTCATTGTTGTTGTTGAGAGAGAAACGTGAGAGAGAGAGAGAGAGAGAGAGAGAGAGAGAGAGAGAGAGAGAGAGAGAGAGAGAGAGAGAGAACGACTGGTTGAAGTGTGAGGAAAAAAATAACAAAACCCTAGAAGAAGGTAAAATTGTAAAAAGAACAATTTATTTTAAAATAAAAAATAAAGATAGGTTATAATTTACTAACATTTTTTAAAAAAAGCTATTTACTTTAAAAATAGATATAAAATATGTTATAGTGTGTATTTTATCTTTAAAAAAATAATAATAAGTTGATTGCACCTTGAGCCCCACTAGGGGTGTAAATCGGCCGGGTAGGGTAGCGTTGAGCCGAAAAATTGAGCCTACCCGACTAGTGCGGGTTGAGAAAATTTTGGGCCGCGATACTCTCTTAAGTCTACAAACATGCAACCTTTCGGGTGACCTCGGGCAGGGTCCGGTTACTCGGGTTGGTGAAAATCAATTTTAATCTATGACTTCATCAATTTTAATCTAAGAGGCTCTTATATGCAAATAAATGATAAAATACTATTGTAGTAAATGAGCAATAAATGATATATGCAAATACTATTGTAGTAAATAATTACACAACAAAATTGCGGCATAATAAAATATAAAGACTAATAACTCATATCACAATATGCATAAAGCAAGAGTGATCTCAAGGACCACATGATCACTTTTTAGTCAATTAATCTGTGCTTGTTACATAAGAAATCATTATCAAACAGAACATGTTTTTCCTTCAATAGGGGGTCTAAATGCAAGGTGAACAATTAAAACACTCACTTTGAAATCAAACACTTCCAATATAAATAAAGAATGTCCTAATTCAACAACTATGGCATACAAGTATTTTTTACACAAATCGTGAATCCAAAACATAAATAAGTTAACAGTTTAAAAGCATAAAGTCCATAAACTTATGAAAGTAAGAATTTGAAGTGTTGAACATTGTTTTACCTACTTTGAACATGTTCGGCCGGGTAGGGTTACCTCGGGTTCATGTAACCCCACCCCGCGCCCCTACCCGCGCAGTGCGGGTTAGGTATAATTCAAACCGAAAATTAAATAAAAAATTAGAAACCCGTGATTTTCAGGTAGGGTCGGCTCGGCTCGGCCGGGTTCGTCGGGTTCGGGGTGATTTCTTACAGCCCTAAGCCCCACAAGGTCTCACTTGGCTTCGTGCATGCCATTAACGAGAATGAGGCAAACAACAGGATTTTATGGGGGAATTAAAATTACTAGCAGAAATTTAAAATAATAAAATTTAATAGCATGTTTTAGAACAAAATTTTAAAAATTTCAAAAATGTCACCACCCTCCTCTTCTCTCCCTAATTTCTTAAATCCCAATTCTAAACCGCCACCTTCTTTACCCTACCCTTAGCACAACCGCCAGCGAGCTTTTCTTCCAGTGAGAAGCAACGACCAAGTGTTCCCGACCCATCTTGGCCCTGCTTTGGCCGCTTCGCAAGTCAGCACCTCGATCTGGGAGATCGAGCTAGAGAGAGAGGGAGAGCAAAACGAGAGAGAGAGGGAGCGACACAGAGAGAAAGAAGAGAGAGAGCGAGAAGAGAAAGAGAAAGAGGAGAGAGAGAGAGAATTGCATGATAAGGGACGAGGTGGAGAGAGAAAAAATTTGAAAAAAATTGTGGTTTTAAGATTTTGCAGAAATTTTTAGTAGTTATTAATTAAAAATGAGGGTAAAATAAGAAAAGTAAAATAGTATTTTTAAGAACATGTTATTTACTACGTATTTAAAAATAATTATGAGTTTAAGAAATCTTTCGTATGTTACAATTTCTCTTTATTGTTTAGTACCTTTTTTTATGAGATGAAAACTTATTATTACGTAAATCTGCAAATTATAAATAGGTTTGCCTTTATGCCCAGTAACATGAATACGAACGAGTTGATAACCTTTTGGTGTCCAATGTTTTGGTATTGAAAATTGTTTCAGAAAATGAGTCTAGATTTTTGACAATTTTAAACATTCTTTTAAAGTGCATAAATCTATATTTTTATCCCATACTCTTAATTAATGTCCTTTTAATTAAATAAATATTAGTCAAAATGATATTAATTAAAATTAAAATGTGAAAATTAAAACTCATACACCATTAAATTGGTATATCTCTCTTCACTAATTTCCTCGTAGAATTCAGAGATTAGGATTTAGCAGTGAACAAATAAATTTTTAGGTTTCTTTAGTTTCTATCTTCATCTAACTTAAGTTCAACATAAACATATGTCTTTACTACATCTCTTATTCTCCCATAGATTCACATGTTTCTTCACCCTTCATCAAGCGAAACGTTTTTTTTTTTTTTTTTTTTTTACTTTTTGGGATTTTTTTCTTTTTTTAATCTTTTTGGGCTTTTTTTTTTCTTAATATTTGTTTCAGATCTTTTTTCTTTTTTTTTTTTGTCTTTTTTTGTCTTTGTATTTCACAATTTGTATAACTGGAGTTTTAAAGGTTTTTTTTATACTAATAATGCTAAAAAAGTAAATAAAATAATTAAACCCAACTATAAGCCATACTTGCAAGGTAGCTTTTTTTTCTTTTTTTCCTTGAAAGGAATACGATTTCAATCAAACTCAAGAAGGCAGCACAAAGTTTCACAATTCAACCATACTGCGTATTTGCAGTTGTTCAATAATTACCAGTAAGGCCGTGATATGTACTGTTGTGTGAGAAAATATGCGTTCACACGTCGGATGACGACCACGCTCCACGTGGTCTAAAACACGTCACATCAGGTTGCCGTCGACGCCTAAAGCTCATTTCTCCCTCCGCCATATGGTAAAAAGGCCAGCCGTATGGGACGATTCATACAACCGTCGACCCTACATACAGTCGAGGCTTGCGTGATTTGTTCGCAGCAGAAGCGGTACCATGAGGGGGTCGACCGAGACAGAGGTCGCGCCCTGTAAAGCATAGTGTAGGCGCGGAGGGCAGAATGCACGAGTATGGGTCCACGTCCCAAGAAAGACCTCTGAGGTGACAAGGGGGAAATCCTTAGATTACATCTGGATTTGGAGAAGGTCAGTAGCACAGAAAATGATTACCTGTCCATAAACCGCCTGGAACGAACCAATAAAAATCACAGAGGATCCGTAGAGCCGCAATAGTGGACAAAGTGGGTGAGTGAACAGTCCAAAAGGTACCGATAAGCTACGGTCTAGGCAGATAGGATAATAGGCTACTTGAGAGAAACCATCAAAAAACCCCCTGTGACGGTCCGTCCAAAAGAGACCCATATGTAATCTATAGGCTATAAAAAGGGCAAAGCCCCAGAGAGAGAGAGAGGGAGAGAACTTTTTGTAATCTCAAAAGCACAAAAGAAAAAATACAAGAACCAGTGGATGTAGCTCTTTTTTGATAGAGTGAACCACTATAAACCCGTGTGTCTCTTTACTTTCGATTTAACGACAAATTGATACATTATTCAATACATCTCCAAAACAAACACAATCAGTTGCATAAATCCGAGAATATAACTAGTTTTGGCCGATAACCCAACGGACCACTGAGAGGTAATCCGGCGTAATTTTGTTGACGAAATTTCACCGTCAACATGTACCATTGTAGTGGTGGAATGGAAAGTCTCGTTGGGCTAGCTTAGCATTGTTTTGCTATTGAAAATTTTTGTTCTTACTGTACTTTTAGTCAGAAGTTGTTGTGACAAAAAACACACAGGTTTTGATAAATAAAAGGAGCTGACATTGGTTTTGAGGATGGAAGTTTTCTTTAAAAGGTATTTCTTTTCTTTTCTTTTTCTTAAGGATTTACAAAGGTAATATTTAGAGGGTAATGAGGTTTTTGGGTTGTTATTTCTATTTTTTTTATATGAATAACATCATTATATGTGAAATCACGTCATTAGATTGATGGTTTAAAACGGATTGCTGAAATTACGGCTTGTAATTTTTGATTAGTTTCCTTTCTAACTTTGATGTCATTTTAACTTTTAAGGTCGTTATATCATTAAGTATTTTGCTGTCTTTGTTATTATTTGAACTCTTTGCAATATGTTAAAACAAATGTGATAGAATTGCTAGTCCTATCATTAACCCTTTTGTCTAAAGCCACCAAAAAGGTTTTTGAGAATTTTTTAGGAGCAAAAAATAACGGAACTACCACTCATCAGAATTCTACTCCTCGTAACACTTGCATTGTATTTTATTTATTATTTGCCCCACAACTCTTTCAGTTTGTTTTTGTCCCAGCCTCATATTATTTTGCTCTCTCTCTCTCGTTCACACAGGTCTAGCATCAAAAGCAAGATGCAAAACTCGTCGGTGTCATCGCTACGAGATCTGAAGCACCATTCCGCTCATCATGACAAATATACAATGGTCTCCGGTGTCACGAGCGTTGAGCGATAGACATATGAGATGCTCTCTGATGTCTCGAGCAAGTGAGATGCATAACTCCAGCTCAAAAATCTCTCTCTGCATATAATGTTGGTTTTGTGTTCGCGAACAAGGAAAAACAAACCAAGTCTTTAATGAAATTGTTGGGATTTGTTTCTCAAATTATGTATTAATTCTAATCATTTTATGATTGGCATTATTTTGGGAATGATTGGCTGGTTGATTGTGTTTGAAAATAAATGTGCAGCTGGCAAGTTTCTTATGGAAGTTTTTCTAAAAGATCTGGAAACTTATTTTAGTTTCTATTTTTTAAAGTCAACTATTGATCCAAGGATGGTAAATTGATTTGATTGATATTTGATGGTAAAGTGAGATGCACAACTCCAGCTCAAAAATCTCTCTCTGCATATAATGTTGGTTTTGTGTTCGCGAACAAGGAAAAACAAACCAAGTCTTTAATGAAATTGTTGGGATTTGTTTCCCCAATTACGTATTTATTATAATCATTTTATGATTGGCATTATTTTGGGAATGATTGGCTGGTTGATTGTGTTTGAGAATAGATGTGCAGCTGGCAAGTTCCTTATGAAAGTTTTTCTGAAAGATCTGAAAACTTATTTTAGTTTCTATTTTTGAAAGTCAACTATTGATCCAAGGATGGTAAATTAATTTGATTGATTTTTTATGGAGATTTCGTAGCTAGATGATCTTCCTCTGTCTCCTAAGAACTTGTCCAGGTTCATATGTCAGTTTTGGAAAGGTTTCAGCATGATAGCAGGTTGATTCGGACTGGTTTTGAGAAAGTCGACCTTGACAGCTATGTTGCAGTTATTGTTGCAACAATAATTTGCAACAGATTTGGTTCAGCGAATTAATTTAAGAGGTCGTCAAGTTGTTATCATTTTTGCTTATTTATTCAAAGAATCTCTTGTATCTCTGTACACCTTTTGATTAGTTTTGTTGGGTTGCAAGAGAGGTGATCACTTGTATTCAAGAGAGATGATTTAAGTATTTTTCAAGAGAAAAACTTAGTTGGAGGGATTCCAATGTTAAAAAGTCGAGGGGATCTCGCTGTTCAAGTCCATTGAGAAATTACAAGTTCATAGGCGTCTTCTTAGAGAGGGAGTCTTGGGTAGATTAAGTCCAATTGAATTGTAAAAGAGTTCTTACTGGATTGTTCATCATCTGGGCGTGGCCCCGCGGAGTAGGTTGTTACCAAACTGTGATATCATTTCTCTTGTGTTCTTTTATTTTACGTTTCTGTATTATTTATATTGTCTTATAAAGTATTAAAAGACTCAAACCGGTACCAACAGAAATAGTCAGTTGCTCACCTTTCTAACCCATCTATGTCATTTTCCCACTACTACCAACAAAAATACTAGTTCCAAACCGGTAACGCAACGGGCCACTGTGGGTAATCCAGCACGATTTTGTTGACGAAATTCCACCGTCAACAATTGGCGACTCCGCTAGGGACCGAACCCAGAATCTCTAGTTCACACGTTTAACCCCGGAAGAAAGCAATCATGCCACGAAGGAGAAGAAATGACGCTTCAAATCAAAACAGCGAGACGGAAGAAAATACTACGCGTCCAATCATTGGCGGGAGTGGTGGGAACCAGCCCGACCAGGGGAATCAACCCCCGGTGAGTGATGAGGTCCTACCCCCAGGCGCGCCACAGCTTGACCCGGTACAGTTGCAAGTCCAGGTGAGCACTCTGACCAACTTGGTCCTGGGGCTAACGACCATTGTCGAGCGGATAGAAGGGAGAAACTCTATGCCCCCTTTGGAAGATGCCCCGAGACCACCAGGAGCTGCCCTGGCTGGGAACCATAACTCTGGTGACTGCCAAGGTGCCTTGGAAGGGATTAGGGACAGCATAAACACCAGGGGAGGCATTCAGAGGCCTCGACCATCTGGGTCCCTTGGCAGCTGACAGAGGGCTGCCAGGCGACGAGCCCAAGAGAGAAGAGCGTTAGACGGCCTGGACAACCCTGAGGCGCCCCCTCGAAACCCGGGGAGAAATATCCTAGGAGATTCGGGGTCGGTGCAGGAGGGCGAAGACCTTAGGAATCAGTTGAACTGGAGGAAAGCAGCAACCTTGAAAGGGGGCACCTCAGCAATCTCTACGGAAGAGGCCAAAGCTATCATGGAACGCATGACAAGCCTAGAAGAGAAGTTCTCAGGTGACATTGCTAGCTTGAAAAAAGATGTCAAGAGCCAGGTGAGCCACCTACAGAAAAATCTAGGGTAGGTGGCTGAGGTGGTCAACGTCGACATCACACCCAGCCGAACAAACGACCATCCTTTTACTGCAGAGATCATGGCGCCACCCTTACCCAACAAGTACAAGTCCCCGATGATCCCACCGTACGTAGGCAGAGGGGACCCTGACGATCACCTGGAAATGTACACGGGGCACATGCTCCTACATGGGTACGCGGAGGAAATAATGTGCCGGGCGTTTCGGAACCACTTGACAGATTCTGCCCGGAGATGGTTCCGCACGCTCAAACCTGAGTCTATCTCTAGTTGGGAGGAGCTAAAGGAAGCCTTCTCCCTCCAGTTTATCAGGGTAAAGAAGTATGTCCCGCCAAAGCAGAACCTGACAATGGTGTACTAGAAATTGAACGAGTCATTGAAAGAATGGCTCGTAAGATACGGAGAAGCCGTCGCCGCCACAGCAAACATGACGGACCAAGAGGCCCTGATGGGAGCCCTGTCCAGTATGAAGAAAACCACGGCGTTCAAACGCGACCTCAACCTGAAGCCTCCATCCACCTATAAAGAACTCTTGGCACGGGCACACGGATACATCAACGCCGAGGAAGCCGATGCGAACGATCCCAAGCATTAATCCAACAAAAATAAAGGGGCAGAATAGGGATCAACTTTCGGGAAATAAGATAACCGGAAGCGACGAGGCAGGGGAAGCAAAGATAAGTAGAGAACGCCAGCGCCAAACCCCCCAGAAACGAAGAAGCCGAGGCCAGAGGAAAATCGGAGGCCTCGACCCTTCCAAAGGTACGACACCTACCACAAGCTCACTGTGGGCGTCGAGGGGGTGTTTAATCAGGTTAGGCGAGGTAACTTACTGCGTCAACCGAAACCAATGAAGTCGAATCCAAACCGAAGGAACCCGAGCAAGTTTTTTCGGTTCCATGGTGACATCGGCCATAACACGAACGACTGCGCTGACCTGAAGGATGAGATCGAGAGGTTGATCCGTGAGGGGAGGCTGCAAGAGTTCAGGATGGAGCGTCGAGGCCATGGTCCAGGGAATGATGGTCGACGTCGAGAGGATAACCGGCGAGGTGATGACCGCGAGCCGGTCGGCGTTATAAGGACCATTCAGGGAGGACCCTACCTTGGGGGGACTCAAGGAGAGCCCAAAAGAGTTACGCCCATGAGGCCAGAGGGGTGTACCAGGAGAGGTTTTGAGCCCTCTCCTCTACCAAAGTGCCGAAACTTAGCAGTACCGATGTGGCATTTACGAAAGAAGATGCCAACGGGGTCCATTTCCCCCACAACGATACCTTGGTAGTAGAGGCAATTATCGGGAACCATACCGTGTAGGATCCTAGTAGACAATGGGAGCTCGGTAGATATTTTGTACTCCGACTGCTTAAGGAAGATGGGAATCCCAAAAGAGCAACTCGAGAAGACGACCCAACCGTTGTTTGGGTTCACGGGAGACTTGGTCATCCCCCAAAGGACGATCCGACTGCCAATCACGACGGGAGAGAAGCCAAGGCAGGCAACCACAATGGCAAACTTGGTGGTGATAAAGGGAGGCTCGCAGTACAATGCGGTAATTAGAAGGCTGACTCTCTAAGCACTAAGGGCAATAACCTCCATCTACCACTAGAAGGTAAAGTTCCCAACCCCAATGGCGTAGGTGAGATGAAGAGCAACCAATACGAGTCTAGGGTAGCCTACACGGACGCCATTCGCGGGTATGATTAGCCGGGGAAACAAGAAGCGATGATGGTGCGACAATGACCTGCTAAGGACCTAGACCCTAGGGTTATAGAAGAGACGTGGTCCCAGCCAATGGAGCAGCTGGCGGAGGTCTAGGTGGATGAGCGGGAACCAACGAGGATACTGAAGCTAAGGTCAGATTTACTGTCAGCGCTCAAAATTAGGGTCGAAGAATTCCTAAGGAAAAATCTGGATATGTTCGCCTGGACGCATGTGGACATGGAAGGTATTGACGCCCGAGTCATGTGCCACGCTCTGAACGTCGACTCCACGTTTCCCCCAAGGCGACAAAAGCGCCGACCGATGAATCCTGAAAGGTACACGGCTTTAAAGGAAGAGGTTGACAAGCTAGTAAAAAATGGTTTCATTAGGGAAGCTCATTATCCCAAATGGGTTTCAAACCCTGTCCTAGTAATAAAGCCAAACGGGACATGGAGAACGTGCATCGACTTCATCGATCTCAACAAGGCCTGCCCGAAAGACGGTTTTCCACTTCCTCGAATAGGTTAGATGGTCAACGCCACCGCAGGGCACGAGCTGCTAAGCTTCATGGACGCCTACTTCGGCTACAACTAAATCCCAATGCATCCGTCTGATGAAGAGCACACGTCGTTCATAATGGATAGGGGCCTCTACTGTTACAAGGTAATGCCCTTTGGCCTGAAGAACGCAGGGGACACCTACCAAAGGCTAGTGAACAAGATGTTTGCTAACCAAATCGGATGAACGATGGAGGTATACGTCGATGACATGTTGGTGAAGAGCGTCCACTTAAGCAAGATGTTCGGCGTATTAAGGAAATACCGCATAAAGCTGAACCCACAGAAATGCGCCTTTGGGGTCGGATCGGGAAAGTTTCTTAGTTTCATGGTCAACCACCGAGGGATAGAGGCTAACCCAGAGAAAATAAAGGCTTTGCAGGACATGAGGTCTACCACGAAGCCCAAAGAGGTCTAAAGGCTCACCGGATGCGTCGCCGCCCTCAATAGGTTCATATCTAAAGCAACGGATAAATGCGTCCCCTTTTTTGATACTTTGAAAGGAGGGAGACGTTTTGAATGGACGCCTCCTTATGAAGAGGCCTTCCAAAAGCTAAAGGAGCACCTTGACAGACCCCTCATCCTATCAAAGCCCATACCCGGTGAGAAGTTAAGCCTCTACCTCTCCATCTCGAAACACGTCTTAAGCTCAATATTGATCAGAGAAGAAGAAATCCAGTCGCTAGTCTATTACGTGAGCAAGAGGCTTTTGGACGCCGAATCAAGATATACCCAGATGGAACAATTAGCTCTCGCCCTGATGGTGGCCTAGAGGAAGCTTCGGCACTATTTCCAGGCCCACACCATACAAGTCCTGACGAACCACCCGTTGAGGCAGGCACTACAAAAGCCTGAAACCTTCGGTCGACTCTTAAAGTGGTCGGTGGAGCTGAGCCAATTTGACATCAAATACGTACCAAGGATGGCAATCAAGGGCCAAGCGTTGGCAGACTTCCTGGCTGAGTTCTCCCATCGACGAACGACAGACACCGACGAAGAAGTTAATGAAATAAGGTGGAAGCTTTACGTGGACGGAGCGTCGAACGAAACCGGATCAGGAGCCGACGTCATGCTAATAAGCCCAGATGGCCACAAAATCACCTCGGCGGTACGATTCATATTCAAAGCGTCGAACAATGAAGCGGAATATGAGGCGCTGATCGCAGGAGTACAGTTAACAAATCATCTAAAAATTGAGAAACTTAAAATTTTTAGTGACTCACAATTAGTGGTCGGGCAGGTGACGGAGGAGTATCAGGCGCGAGGAGAAAAAATGGGGGCCTATCTAAGGAAGTTAAAGGAAGAGCTCACCAAATTCAAAAGCTATGAGATACGACAAGTGCCGAGAGCCGAGAATACAAATACCGACGCCCTAGCTAAGCTAGCATCATCAAAGGATTCGGACCTGCTAGGGGTCATCCCCATAAAAGAATTGGAACGGCCGACCATTGACGAGGCAGCAGAAGTCCTGACTATCCAGACAACCGAAGATTGGATGACACCCCTCATCCGGTACCTGATGGATGCAGAGCTGCCCAGTGACAGAGACGAAGCCAGAAGGATCAAGTATAGAGCTGCCAGATACCTATTGTATGACGGTCTGCTATACAGACGAGGCTTCTCAATGCCCCTGCAGCGGTGCCTAAATGATCATGAGGCGCAGGAAGTCCTCAGGGAGATCTATGAAGGAGTGTGTGGTAACCATACTAGGGGACAATCTCTAGCTCTTAAGGTTTTAAGGCAGGGGTACTATTGGCCTACGCTTAAAAAGGACGCGTTCCAATACGCTCGGCATTGATAAGTGCCAACGATATGCCACAATTCCTAGAGCGCCCCCAGAAAACCTAACTTCCATTCTTAGCCCATGGCCTTGCCAAATGGGGGATCGACCTGGTTAGACCTCTACACCTTGCACCCGGGGGCCTTAGGTTTGCCATCGTCGCTGTGGACTACTACACCAAATGGGCCGAGGCGAAAGCTCTCACTACAACCACCAAGGCAGCCTGCACCAACTTCATATGGAATAATATTGTATGCAAGTTCAGAGTTCCACACTCAATCGTGTCCGATAATGGGAAGCAGTTCGACAACGCCTCAACGCGCAAGTTTTGTGATGATTTTGGCATACGAAAGGATTTCTCAGTCCCGATACACCCGCAGTCCAATGGCCAAGTGGAGGCCATCAACAAGATCCTAAAGTACACCCTGAAGAAGAAGCTCGATGACTTAAAAGGAAAATGGGCGGAAGAGCTTCCCAAAGTCTTGTGGGCATACAGAACGACGAGTCAAACTACCACGGGTGAAACACCCTTCTCTATGGCATACGGGATCGATGTTGTTCTCCCTGTGAAGATTGAGACGCCGACTCTAAGAACGGTCGTGTATAACGCCGACTTAAATATCGAGGCCATGGACGGAGAGCTCGACCTACTGAAAGAAAAAAGGCTCGACTCCTAATTGCGACTCGCTGCCTACCAAAGAAAGACAACCCGGTACTATGACAAAAAGGTCAAACAAAGAAGGTTTGTCCTAGGAGACCTAGTGTTAAAAAGAGTGACACAGAGCACTAAACCAAAAAACATTGGCAAATTTCAAGGAATTTGTCGGGACAACGACCTTAAGGAGTAAAATGAGACGTCGCCCCCTCTAAGGAGGAAAGGCAGTTCGCTTAGCAGAATCAACAAAACAAAAATATATATAGAAAACATACGTACACATATACATGATCCATTATCTTAGGCATCGGCGCCTCTACCGCCTTGGCTTCCACCGCCTTGGCTGCCACCACCTTGGCTGCCACCGTCCTGGCTGCCACCGCCTTGGCTACCACCCCCTTGGCTACCAACGCCTGGGCGGCCCTCGCCACCATC
>NW_010384344.1:547173-554435 GCF_000414095.1 Morus notabilis
CGCCCCCCCCCTGGCCTGCCCCCGCCCTGGCTGCCACCGCCTTGGCTACCACCGCCTTGGCTACCACCGCCTGGGTGGCCCTCGCCACCATCAGCTGCCGTATCCACGGTTCCACCGTTGCCATCATCGCCCTCACCCTCGGTAGGAGAACCCTCATCATCTGAAGCGGGCTCATAGAGGAAGTCCAAGTCGAGGCCAAGCAAATGCCTGTTGATCCTTGCTACGATCTACTTGCCAACTAACAGCATGTCACTGGCACGCATGTCATGCAACTCCTCAGAGGCTTTGAAATCCTCGACGGCCCTTGCAGCGACAACCGCATTATTTTGGGCAAACTCGACAGAAGCCACAAACTCCTTAACTGGCACCGCCTTGCCCAGGTCATATCCCTCATGCTTACCAAGGTCATATCCCTCCTTTCGGAAGATATTTTTAGAGTTGGCAGCCTCTTTGCGAACGCGTTCAGCCTCCTTCTTGGCACGCTCTAGATCGGCTTTCACTTCCTCCAACTCTTTGGAGACACAGGTAAGCTCCTTTTAAGTCTCCTCGTGACCATCTTTTTTCCTTTTTCAGGAGAGCCTTTAAACGAGCCTCGACGCGGTCCATTCCCCTACTTCTCTCGTCCACCTTAACTAGGTCCAAGAAGTTGAGAATAGAAAGGACGAGGGACTGCCAAGTCAAAAAGAATCAAAGATAAGAAAAAAAGGAAAGAGAGAGGAAGACCAAAATGCATGACACGGGGCAAAACGTACATGGATCTGGAGGGAGATCTGTTGGCGCGTGCGGCTGACCAAGGAAGCCCGAGTCATGCCAACCCAGTCCTGCTCGAAGAAGGACTCGTATAGAGCCTAGAAGACGACGGAAAAGCGTGGGGGCAGGCTTAGTGCCGCTTCAATCTGGGTAGGGGCAACATCAGGAACAAAGAACTGTGGGTCAAGGACCCTTTCCCCAGGAAGCAGTAGGCCTCTTGGGATGGAGGGGCCTCGGGAGCATCAGTGATATCGATCATCGGTGATGGTTCGGTGTCAGACAGTCGAGGCCTCTTCTGCCTCGGCACCCCCCGGGAAAGTGAGGGCTCGACGGTGGATGGGAGCCTCAGCAGGACATTGGCCGCAGGTCGATCACTCGACTGCTCACTAGGCGTCTCCTTCTTGGAACGTCTCTTCTCGCCAGGCATGCGTAGCTGTAATTTCTTCATATCTACGCCGCAACCAAAGTCAGAGATACATACCGACGACACGTTTTAAAAAAAATAAAAATAAATAAAAAAACACTGAAACTAACCTCCGGCCGTGAAGTTGAAGAAATCATTGACCTCGGCGGTATTGTCAGGGGAAGGAAGGGAAAGCAGCAAACCAAAGCTCTCCAAGTTCTCTCGTGTTAGCAAAGTGCTGACGTGGCAAAAGGACTTTGGGAAGAGGAAGGCCTTCTTCACCCTCACAAGGCGATTCCCAGATAGTTGAAGGCAATCCTGAGGAACTACAGAGCAAAAAGAGTCAGCAGTATATAATAAAAGGACAAGTACTGAAGACAAGCGATCGAAGGCAACTCACTCAGTGTTCCAAAAGATGTACTCACGCCTCGGCGCTTAAAAGGCGGGTCAACGGGGTGAACGTCGAACATGCCCTTCACCATAAAAAACATCGGCTTCCAGGCATGTGACGATGAGGGTAACCCCAGTATTAACTTTCCTAAAGCAGGCTGGGATCGACCGTGGCCACCCAAAAAGTACTAGCCATCACACCTAGGGGTCTGGCATAACTTATATACAAAAAGAAATTCGTCCAAAGGCAGATCTATGTCAAACCTTTGGTCCCAAAAAATCCACATACTGGCAAATATGTACCAAAAGTTTGGGGCCAGTTGTGTGGGGGAGATGCCATGGAGGTCACACAATGACTTGACAAAGGGATGAATGGGGAGTGTCATCCCTGCCGTGAAGGCCCGAGTGTATACGGACATGTAGCCCGGAGGCGGTTGGCTCACCCTAAAGTGCGAATCCGGTAGAAGATATTCGAACCACCGGCTGTCGACGCGTCCTTTCTTGAGTGCTTGGACGATGTCCCTCTTCCGTGTCTTCAGAACGACGAAGTCGGCAGTAAAAATCGGTCGATTCTCGTCTGCTCCTATCGAGGCCACAAGGACACCCGTGAGTCAGCCGCTACTGCCAAATAGGACGCCTCTTACCAAAGAGCCGTTGCTGCTGGGAGAGGCGGCGCCACCCTCGACCAGGCGATCGACGATGTCCTCATCATCACATGGGTCAGAAACGTAACGCTCAATCTCCATCAGAAGTGAATCATTGGCGGTAGAATAGGAGGGAGACTCAGCAGCTGGCGTTGGATCCGACCTCACGAGAGGCATGGAAGACGATCCCCCTCGACGTTTTATCCCTCTAGAAGCCATTACTGAAAAGGAAAAATCTAAGGTCAGCTCCTATAAGTCGATAGGGGAAGGAAAGTTGGCTCGACGTTTAAAGACCGATACGTTTATCGGTTAAAATTGAGGTTAAAGCGACGACAGTTCAAATCTGGGCATGAACTGAACCGGAGACTACTCAAGCAGAGCGACGACCATTCAAACAAACCCAGAATGCCAAACAAAAACCCAGAACTACTCTAAACTCCTACGGCCAGTCCAAGACATGGCAAACACTACCAAACACGGGTTCTAACCTCTCCTATCGTGCCATTCCCAATTACTCCCACCACTTGGAAAACAATCCACCACATTCCAAATATGAGAAATAGGATTAGTGAAAAGGGAGTTTGAGAAGATGCTTACTAAGGAATTAGGAGCAGGATAGGTGTATGAGTTCTTGAGAAGGATGCCGCTGGTGGTCTGCGAAATGGCAAGGCAAAAATGGCTCTAGAGGAATTTTGGCAGAGTTTCGACCGCTTCAAGGTGTTCTTCGAGTGGTTCGGGCACGAATAGACCTATTTATACTAACCCGAGGGCCTTGACCCCCAGCTGTCCGATCAGGTACGTTTTCATCCAACGATGGGAGCGCAGGAGCATGATCCAATGGCTGGGGGAAAGGCGGGAAGCTAAGGGGTCGTGATCCAGTGGCCAGAGTTCACTCATTTGAACGGATGACCACGTCAGCAGGGCGATTGGACAGACGCGATGTTTACGCTTCTCGAGGGGAACCGCAGCGCCAGGCTCATCATTGCAAAAGAGGTTCATAGCTAGGCTCCCGCGCCCGAAGCAAACAAGAGAGCCAGTGCAGATCCCAGACCTAGCTCGAGGCAGTTCAAAGAAAAGCCTCGACCTGCGGGGTAGCTATTGTGTGGGAATTTCACACACGACACGTCAAACAATGAGCAAGCCACACGTGGCCCCCGTGCCTGTCACGTCATGTAACCCTCAACGTCTAAGGCCTACTGGTCCCTCCCGAGTAGCAAGAGAGTCGAGCATACAAGACTGAGACCGTCAACCATATACACAGTCGATGTCTGTGAAACCAGTGGGTAAAGTAGCGCGATAGAGTCGACCGTGGAAAGCCACCCTTGGCAGATGTCAGGGCATGTGCAGAGGGTAAGCTCTAACAGCGACTCCTCATCCCGAGGCCCCTGAGGTGACTGGTTGAATATCCCAAAGTTGCATATGAGTTTGGAGGAGGTCAGTTGCACAGGAAATGATTACAAGCCCCTTAAACTGCCTGGCATAAGTCAAAAGGTATTATAGAGGGACTGCAGAGCCGTAATAAGGGGACAAATTGGATGAGTGAACAGTCCAAAACGTGTTGGCAGGCTACGGGCTTGGCAGATAAGGCAATAGGCTACTCGAGTAAATGGGCCCACTTAGGAAAAGCCCACTAGTCCAAACCGCCCACCCTTAGGCTATATAAGGAGAACCCCCTGAGAGAAGGGGTTGGCCTGAAACATGTTAGAATCCTCTTGTAAACATATGAACCAATAGCAATAAAAATACAGTGGATGTAGCTCTTATTTGAGAAGGGTGAACCACTTTAAATTCTTGGTGTCTTTTATTTAGTGCATGAGATATAGTGTTTTCATTCAATAACCAACCAAAAAAATTCGATCACACTTTCATATTCAGCAAAAATACTAGTTCTGAACCGGTAACCCAACAGGCCACTGTGGGTAATCCGGCACGGTTTTGTTGACGAAATTCCACCGTCAACACTTAACATCGGTGATGTCCCCAAACACTTTTCAAGGAAAGCTGGCGGACTGTGTTTCTTAAGTTCAATTGATAATTGTTAAAATATCTTGTATAGTTTCTGTTGGCTGAAAGTGATATAATTAAGTAGTTGTTCCATTAGAATCCAAGGCTTCGGTACCTTTCAGCCCATTATGAACCTGATGCCAATCAGCGACATAAAATACACCGAGTGTGTAAAAGGCGGCCGACCATGGTTGTTGATTGCGCGTCTTGTTTCTCCAGTACTAGAAATAGAAGTAGTCGAAAGTGAATAAAACTTTAGAGTTGCATGCGAAGCATATGAGCCTAAATTCTCCAAAACTTACCTGGAGATGGATAACATTTATTAAATTATGGACTATTTTTATGACCACAACCACATGTGACGTTCATAAAAGAAAACTGAGAAAATTATATAATTATCTCTTATATCTATGTTAAGGAACTAACATTTACAGTTTTCACATTTGAACCTCCTTGATTTTTTTATTTTTTACGTATATAGGCTGAAATTAGAATACGTTTCAATTTGATCCGAATTCTTAACAAGAATGGCCTCATATTGGAACCAAACAAATCGCCGCAGACACCAAAATCGACAGAGATGTGGTACTCTAATGCTACCTTGTGGGAGGTTCGCTTCATAAATGTCATGGATATTTGTGAAACTCGCTCCTATAAAGCGAGCGAGCACACATATATCCGGCACAAGGTTGACGCTAATGAGCTGAGTCCACTCTGTAGACCAAATGCGAGACAAACAGTACAGTACTAGCTAGGTGAGCTCTCTCACGTTAACTTATACACGATGATTCTCTCACATTGTGTTTGTAAAGAGAGATTGTCTTGCGTCAAATCCTATTAAGAGATCCAACTTTAGGGAGTCTTTACAGTGAAGCTAAGTTATTTTGTTCTACTGGTAAAACTGTATTTTTATCATTAGATTAACTTTTTAATTGTCAAATCTACCGTAGTAATAATTTTATGTGGTGCGCTGTAAATTTTTAATAAAGATTTAGCACATTTCGTTAAAATATTAAAAACAAACTGTTTCCATCAGTAAAATTAGGGTTGGCAATCCGTGTAACGATACGATGACACGATTCGAAACCCGTATGAAAGTAGCGAGTTTGGGTTTACAATAAATAGGTCCAGGTCAAAATCAAGTCGAACCCGTGAAACACAATTAAATAACGTGTCATTTTCAGGTTGACCCGCCAACCCGCAATTGACCTGCCATAACCTGTTTATTAAACGTGTCATATTTAGGTAACACAAATACACAACTCGATTATTACTCGTTTATTATCCATTTTATAAACATGTTCACAAATAGGTTCAGAAATAGGTTAACACGACCCATTTATTACCTATTTTATAAATAGGTTCAGAAATAGGTTAACACGACCCATTTATCACCCATTTTATAAACGGGTTGATAAGTAATTAGCGGGTTGACACGACACGTTTATGACATGTTTAATAAACGGGTTATTCATGTCGTGTCGTGTTAACCCGTCAATATACAGGTCGTGTTTGAATTTTATATTTCGACACGATTAATAAACGGATTGTATTCGTATCAAGTCTATTCATATCAACTAAAGAGATTAACACGACCCGTTAACACAAATTGCCACCTTTTGAGTAAAATAACTGTAAAAACACTCTAAAGAGTAGTGAATAATTAGACTCCAAAAATGATAAGCGGTCTAGTTTCGGCCGTCTTTGTTAAAAGTCGACCTCGTGAGTTTTGGGGTCTTCTGGGTCCCTCAAAGAAAAAGCCATAAATTGCACCGCTCTTTCCAGTCAAACACACACTTATGTTTTGAGGTGAAAAATGAAAACCCAATCACACATACCAACCGACTTTCGCTTACTAAAATTCGTCGGTAGCCGACTAAGAGGAAACGCGAATTTAGCAAAAAGGATTCCCAGAATGCTAAAAGTAGATAGTGGACTGGCTTTTTTGTCACGTTGTTTCTAGTGAGAGAAAATGAAAGCAACGTACTAGTTTTAAATATGGATTCTTCTCAACTTATACACCATTCGTGTAATGCTATTTTTCAACTTTCAAACAAATTTATTTTATTAATCAATTCACCAAAAGGACAAATTTATTTAATCAGCCATTAATACAGCACAATCGATCACGAACATAAAATTACGTATACTATTTGTTTTAAAAACCAGTGCTAGAGATATATACAATTCCATCTACTAGAAAAGCTCATACTTTCTATTAGAAAAGAGAGAAGGAAATGAAAGGAAGAGAGAGAGAGATTTTTATGGTATGTATAGGATTATGTTTTGAACTTTTAAGCCTCGTTCACTTCGCTGATTCGAGTTTAGAATTTGAGTTGAGATGTGATTTTATGTGAGAACTTTTTACTGTAGCAAAAAAGTTAGATGTGATTGTTTGTGAGAGCTTTTTACTGTAGAAAAACTCGAATTCTAAACTCGAATCAGCGAAGTGAACGGGAAGTAAATCTGTATCAAATTATACTAATCTTGCATACTTTTTAATTTATTGTGATTGTAACTATATCCAACATTGAGAACATAATGCTCTATAATCTATTGGTAAAAAGCCTTTGCGGTAGGAAGATCCAGAGGAAAAAAATAAATGTTTTTAGAGGGAAATATCATTCAAACTAAGACAAAAATATAAATACTATAGGATATTAATATGAAATAATGCTGCAGTACAAGTCATAACACTTAATAGTCATATTCCATTAAAACAATCTGATAACGCTTAATGAGTAATATGTATGCTAGAGAGTAGAGACCCGGGAAGCATCTTGATATCTCAAGTTGGATGGAGCACATGGAAGTTCCCAATGACACCTGGAACGACCGTGTGACTTCCACAGAAATTAAAAAGAATAATGAATAATTACGGCGAAGTAAAAGTAGACTTTGATATATATATATATTAGAGAGTAGAGACCCGGGAAGCATCTTGATATCTCAAGTTGGATGGAGCACATGGAAGTTCCCAATGACACCTGGAACGACCGTGTGACTTCCACAGAAATTAAAAAGAATAATGAATAATTACGGCGAAGTAAAAGTAGACTTTGATATATATA
>NW_010384344.1:558120-580836 GCF_000414095.1 Morus notabilis
ATATATATATATATATTTTCAGGCTGTTAACTTAGCAACATCCTAAGACAGTTCTTATGAGAACAGAATCAACTTTTAACAACCTGTTGATTCGTGCAAGTGTATATTTGTCAGTTGAAAATTGAAATGATGGAACAAAATTAGAATCAGAATTTGAAAGTGTCTTTCAGTTCCGACATTAATATGCACTGCCAAGACTATATATGCTTTATTTTATTTTATTTTTTTTCCCTGAAATGCCAAGACTATATATGCTTAATCCTTATCCTCTCATACACGTGGACGTCACTTTCACCGTTTCCTAAATTTGCATTAGCCTTTTTTTTTGGGTGTTTTTTTTCATTGAGGATTTTATTATTATTATTATTATTATTGTTGGCTTTCTTTGTTTGTGTAGGAACTAATTCTCGGAATAAATGTAGAGAGAAAAAAAAAGGGTCTACGCAAATGTGTCAAAATTACATCCAAAGAACTAATGAATAATGATCAATGGGTTGGTCATGTCTAATAAATAATATCTTATGCTTTCCACAAAAGCAGAAAATAGAAAATAAAATAAAATAGGAATATCTTATAGTGTTGGACCCCACCACTAAAACATTAGAATTGAGGAGGCTAATCTAATCTAATATTCATCGCCAACCCAGCCATTCTCTTCTTGAAAAAAAAAAAGGGAAAAAACTTGAATATTTTTTAGGTCTCCATCAAATGCCACTTTTGCTCCATTGTGCCACAACACTTAACAGAAACCACACAAACATTTGCCATAAAATTTGGAACACATATTTCTTTCTCCATATTATGATACGTCCCACACACGCTTTACTGTATATATGTGTGTTTCTAGACACCTTTCCAGCTTTTTATATGTGGCACTTGAATTTGGAATCCAAATTTATATATGGCCTCTTTTTTTTTTAATGTTATTTCTTTTGAGAATTTAGGGTTCACATATATGAGAAGGGAAGGAAAGAAGTATAGATTCCAATAAGCTGTGGTCTTACGAATATAACTTTTATGGGATTATTATAATGTTATATATATATATATATATACTGTACGTGTATATATAAATCTACATATACACACACACCCTTAAAAAATAGAAGGGCGTTTGTTAGCTTGCCATTGTTCTCGATGGATAACGACTCACGACCCAAGCTTCATGTTAAAACTTAAAAACTAGAATGAAATTGTGAAACATTATATGTAATTTCTAATTTGACCTAACGTGTGTTTTGACTAGTCATGTGGCCGTTCAATACTTCGTTATCAAACATGACAATATATATACACAAACATATGCTACTATTTATATATACATAATACTTTCTGCCTGTTTGAAAATTTATCCAGGTAAAAAAAAAAAAAAATAACACCATGCATGCCCCACAATTAGCATCTAAAAGGGATCACAGATATAACTTCTCTTGCTCACATATCATAATAGTTGTTACCTAGTTGTGATATACTATAGGTATATATAAACACCCCATACGTGTATATTGTATGGATGTATGTGTGTATCTTTAAATATGTCATAAGACAAAGTTGAGTTTTGTTACCTATCCATTACTCATGATCTACCTGTCTCATTATCTTAATACATGACTACTTAAAATCAAAGCTGAAAAAAAAAAAAAAAAAAAAAAACTAAATGGTACTAATGCTAAAGGATCACTATAAATATTCTGGCCCGCGGTTAAAAAAAAAAAAAAAAAAAAAAAAGAACTTGCAGTATTGCCGTCTCATGACAAAGTGAAATTCAATCAATCTAAAGTTTTAGACATAGAATATATACAATTTTATAGTATGGTATGAAAATCGGTATGGTTCTGTTTTAGACCGTTACATTTATTTTGCCAGTTTTTATATTTTTCTTTTATATGTGATTTTAACCATTTTCTTAACTCTATTTATTATATTTTTTACTTCTAGTATATCAATTTTTCAGTAAAATATCAGTTATAAAGTAAACATAATAAAAAAAATAAGAAAAAAAAATGAACCATGAAGTTTTAAACAATGTATATTTTTATGTCATTATGTAATTTTAATCAAATCTAATGGGTAAACAATGCACTATGATAGAATATATCATATCATACTTTTTCCCCATTAATTTAACATTTTCCAGCAACATTAGTGTTCTTACATATTTCTATGAATGCTCAATTTAATCAGAAGACATTGTATATAAAGTTAATAATTTAATCATTTTAGACTGTGTAACATTAAGAAGATAGTGATGATAACTCTTTTTAATTCCCCAAATAGATTTGACCAAAGTTTTGGAAGTCATAAAGCTAATACGTTAGCTAAACAGATAGGCATACATATAGGCCTCGTTCATTTCGCGGATTCGAGTTTTCAATTCGAGCTGATATGTGACATTTTGTGAGAACTTTTTACTGTAGCATAAAAAGTTAGATGTGACATTTTCTGAGAGTTTTTTATTATAGAAATTCATAACTGAAAACTCGAATCGATGAAATGAACGAGGTCATAGACTTTACATACAAAAGATATTTTTAATTTATTTGAAGAAATAAAGTTATATACTATCATGAATTAATACTATTCCTCTATTGATTACTTGGTGATGATGGAGTCCTTATCGTGTGTTTAAAGAAGAATATCATGATAAAGAAGAAGGTACAGAAGTGCAAACAAATTAATTAAGCCTAACTATATCTACATAATTCAGTGCAAAAAAAAAAAAAAAATCTATGATCTACATAAAAAAGGAACGGATCAAGGCGTAAAAGGTTATCTGACCCGTTGAAAAAAAAAAAAAAAAAAAAAAAAAAAAAAAAAAAAAAAAAAAAAGACAGAAACAGATCAGAAAAAAACGTGAAGATATCAATGGAAAATGTATGTGTGTGTGTATAAACATATATATATATACACACACTAATATATACATATATATGTATTATAGATATTGGAGCAGAATGTAAATACAATTTAGCAGCTATAATTAGCAGTGCCATGGGTTTGGTCCGTTTGGACATATATGATCCGTAATGTCTCTGATTAATTAAATTATCTATTTAGCATATGTAACTATCCAATTAGATGATTCAATGTTTTTTAATTATTAATTAAAGAAAACATTATAGTCAGAAGGCTGCCACTAATATTAAAAAACTAGCTCTTTGGGCCTGAGATGGAGATTGGAAATTTGGAAGGAGTCGCACAAACCGCCTAAAACCAATTGATCGGATAATTATTTTAATAATAATTGTAATTAGTATAAGAGGTTACATCACTATAATTTTTTTAAATTTCTATCAATTTTTTTTTAAATCAATAAAATAAAGCATAGAGACCAATGGAAAAATATCCTAGCCTAAGAAAGGACAGCTGTACACTCTCTCCACCACAAAATAGGTTCACCACCACAACACAATACCCTATATATATAATATAATAAAAAAAATTGTAATAATTTTATATTGCCTTTGAAGTGAAGAGATAGGATAGGCCAAACCAATCTAATGCTTGTCCTTGATTCTTTTAAAAATCTTTTTCCTCCTAAATTCGCAGTCATTGTTTACATCACCCCCACAAGAACACCACCCATTTGCCAATTCAGTCGTATCACGCATCCATTAAATTTTTCTTTTTAGAACAAAAAAATTTGTAATATATATGGACAATAAAAATTACTTAAAACAAGATATAATTATGAACCGTGAGATTACATTATAATTATATAGAGAAATATTATAATTAATCAAATTTAATAAAAGTCGTTTTAAAACTATGTTTTATTAGTAAAAAAGATATAAAATTATTACATTTAAAGAGTAATTTTGACGAATACTCTTTAAAAGTGCATAAGTCAATATTTTTATTTTTTATTATTGATTCATAATATTCTTAATTAAATAAATACACTAATAAAATAATATTTATCAAAAATAAAAATAAAAATTTAGACTCCTATACTCTCAAATTTTTTAAAAAAATTAATTCTTGTTACTTCCGTAGGCCCATTTAGTGATGCTGTATTTGACATCATCTTCCGAAACCTAAGGTGGCGCACTCGTGCTAAGACTTTGATTTTCTTCTTCATTTTTTATTTATTTATTGAATATTTAAAAAAAATGGAAGAAGAATATCCTCAGTTTACTATTGGTCCGGCCCTTTAGAGTTCAACGCATTTGTTGTTTGTTTCCTGGGAATCTCCGGGACCACCCACTCTCTCTCTTCCCTACTCTCTAACCCTCTCCTTTCTGTTCTGGTCTTCCTATATAAAGGGAAGCTTCCCACTTGCATTATTCAAACAACTCGCCTACCTAGCTCTCTAACTCTCTCTCTAGAAATCACACCACAAGAGAGCTAAAAACGCAGAGTTCAGAAGTTTTGTCACGTAACAAAAGATTTTCTTTTCTTTTGGAATGACGAAGATATACCCGAGTTTTGCCTCCGCCAATGCCGCCTCCGCCGCCGCGGAGAAGCTCAAGTCTTCGGGCGGCTCCGAATTAGGCGATTCCGCCGTCGTCTTAACGGTATGGACAAAGTCGCTGCTCTTCAACTGCAATGGCTTCACCGTCTACGACGGCAAGGGTAATTTGGTCTTTCGCGTCGATAATTACCTTGCCGGGAATAAAGGCGAGATCGTCCTTATGGACGCCTCCGGCAAGCCTCTCCTCACCATCCGCCGCAAGGTAATTATAATCTTTCCGCTATCAGCAGTTTTTAACCGTTAATTACGTCCGATAAAAATCACGTTAAAAGAATTAACAGTTTTGAAACTTATAATACGATACTAAATTTTTTAATTATAACTTAATCGTATTTGCATACTGTTTGATTATGACATGATTACTGACGAGATGTTCGATTACAGAGGTTGAGTCTGGGAGACAATTGGCTCGTTTTCGACGGGGAAACGGCGTCGAATCCCCGATTCAGCGTGAGGAAGCACGTGAACCTCCTCAACGCGCGGTGCCTCGCTCACGTGAGCTCCGGCGGCGGCAGCGGCAGTGGTGGATCGCTGCGATCGAGCAAGAACTCGTCGGTATTGTACGAGATAGAGGGGTCGTATTCGCAGCGGAGCTGCGCGGTGTACGACCAGAAGAGGCGGAGGGTGGTGGAGATCAGGCGGAAGGAGGCAGCGGTTTGCGGCGTGGCGTTGGGAGGCGACGTCTTCCGGCTGCTCGTCGAGCCGCAGTTCGACACGGCCGTGGCGATGGCACTCGTCATAATTCTTGACCAGATGTTCGGATCGTCCTCTAGACGTTAATTAGTATAAATTAATTACCACAGAAATTAATTAGTTTCGTATAGATATGAACACAAGACCATGATCAAAATCAACCAATGGTGGATATCCTCTACCGATTTGTGATCGATCTACTTTTTTGCCTTCATGATTGTACACCGCGTGGGGGCCGACATTGGGGAACTGGGGAGCACAAAAACGACACTAAGGGCTTGGTCTTTTCCCTTTGTTTTTTAATTATGAAAAGACCAAGCGCAGTGAGTGGAGTTGTATATACCAAAATATTGGAGAAATAAATAAGGTTTCTTCTCTATATTTTTGTATTAAGAACTAATCTAATGTCGTAGATTTTCCTTATACATAGTTATATATCTATTCCAGATTTTGGATGAATGAAATTTGTTGTCCCTACGTATTTTTTATTTCTTCCGACGAGCCTGAATTTTAGCATTCGTATATCAACAAGTTATTGATGCATAAAAAAAATGAATAGACCCTAAAAAAAAAAAAAATTTTGGAGGTCAGAAATGAAAGGTTAAGACCCAATTCATTTCACTAGTTCGAATTATAACTCAAATTTTTGTTAGATCACAAAAATTTAAATTCAATTTTTTTTTCTACAATTTTTCTTTCACATAAATTCACTTTTTAACTCAAATTTTTATATCAGATTTGGTAAAAGAATATGCGTTACACTTAAATGAAAGATTAATTTTTTTTTCCTTTGATCAATTTCCTTTTCTAACTTTCAAATGGTTAGATGAAGAAGAGATAGCACATTTTAGTGAAAAGACTTTGATCAACATTTCTATCGGCGTTTAGAGAGATCTTTTAATAATATTTAGAAGAGCATGCTATTTCCAGTCAAGATTTGGTTCTAGAAATTTTTAAAAAAGGACAGATGTCCTCACCGGATGGGATGATTATTCGTTGCATAAAATTGAGAGATGGTTAGAAAACAATAGAAAAGTCGTGTAATTCAATAGCTAGGCTGAATGGATTTTTTTTTTTTTTTTTTTTTTGTCCTTAAAATCGAGAGGAAAAATAAAAAGGAGAAAAGACTAATAGCGGTGTTTGGTAATGACGATATTTCAAAATCCTCCAAACACTAATTTTGTGCTTTACCCTCCTCACCTAATTTGATGATGTTTATCCTTCGTATGTTTGTTCTTGTTTTTTAGTCGGTGAAAGTATATAGTCCATTTATGGTCCTAAATGCTAATCCACATCATCTATGGAGAACATATTCTATTTCTTTATCAAGAGCAGACAAATATTGCTCTCAACATGAATTTAAACGAAAGGGGAAAAAAATCTTGCATCCTTTTTTTGTAGACACTAGATAATCATGATTAATTGTTGTGCAGAATTTATTTACTGGCGTTTTTTTGTAGAAAAATTTTCATGTTAGCAAAAAAAAAAAAAAAAGAGAGAGAGACTAAGACGTAAAAGGATAAAGTTGTCAATTGTCATAAGCCCTCTTAGGATGGATATATAACTTGGCTCCTCAATTAGTTAATTAGGTAAGCGACCAAATTGCTTATAATACATTACACGACTAGTTTACTCAGTTAGTTTTCATAATATAAATTATGTAATTACTGTTTTTCTTTACTTTAGGGGGAACCACGATACGTGTATTCTTGGTATATGTATGTATATATATATGTAATTATATAATGCATGATATAGCTTAAGGCGGCGGCCTCATATGTCATAACAATTAACGACGAACGAATCCAACTCATTGAGCTGGCCTTTCCCTCGAGATTATCTTCTACAAAATTAATTCTTTTCTTTAAAGAATGTTCTAGAATTTTAAATATGTGTTTAATGTTCCAAAAACTCAGGCGTTATGTGGGCCATTAAGCCAGTGCATCTTCCACGTGAATTTTTCTTCTTATTAATTTTCAAGAAATTAATTGTTCATTTTTATATAAAAGAAAAAAAAAACAGAAATTAATAGTTGAAGCTTTTTGTAATTAGGGTTGGATTCAGGTCACATGTTCACCGTTCAACCAATATTTGCTCTTTCGGCCTACGGGAAAAGTTGGCCCAGCAAGGTCGTTACGACATTGGGATGGGATAATTAAAACGGTCCACGCGCATGTGACTGGGTTTATCATCTTCAAACGTGACCCAAGATTAGGGCCCCTACTTTGCCTGGATTTTACGTGGTCCACTTTCCAACAATTATGTGCGAGATATCCTTCATAAAGACTCGATGAAGTTCAAAGTATCTTAAATGTAACAAATTTACTTGTGCGAATTTTGAGGTGGTATCAACTCAAATGAGAGTTGGAGTGTTCTTTTTTTTTTTTTTTTTTTTTTTTTTTTAGTTCACGGAACAGGATGAGCATGTGGCCATCCGCTTTCATTTCACCAATTCGAGTTTAAAATTTGAGTTTTACCACAATAAAAAACTCTCATAAGCAGTTACATTTAATTTTTTTACTATAGTAAAAAGTTCTCACATAAAGTCATATCTTAACTCGAATTAAAAACTTGAATCAATGAACTAAACGGATGTTCGAGTATGGTCTATAGTATGGTCATTAAAAGTGTTTAACTGGTTTTTGTTAATGAAATAACTTATTCAAATTGGGATTTTGACAATTACGTACGTTGTGGTACTTAAGTTGCATTTGGTATGAGGGTTCTAGAACCAGAACTATGATTTTGGTTCAAACCTTTGTTTGTTTGCAAAAAGTAAAAAATAGTTCTTGAAAACCAGTGTTTGGTTTGGATAGTTCTTGTTCAATGTTTGAATCCTGATGTGATATTTTAAATCAGAACCATCCCAAAAAATAAAACTACCTCCCCCTTTGATTTTGGGTGGTTCAAACCTCTTGTTCTGATTCTGGTTCCAAAACTATAGTTTGGACCCTAAGTTCAAATCATAAATCATAGTTTTGGTTCTAAAACTAAAACCATCCTGATTTGAACCCTCATACCAAACACAACCTTATATTAAGACAAGGTTCAAATCTAAAATACCTTAACATATTAATAAATACCCTTTTATTATGAAACAAAATTTTCTTATATTTATATTTGAACAAGTGGGGAATTTTGGAATTTGTTCAAACATAAATAAAAAAAGATATTGTTGTGACAATCAAGTGCCATATGTCACATATGAAAAAGTAACTCACATATGAAAAATGAAACAAGCTTGTTCATTTGCACCCAAAGTCAAAAAAAAAATTTGAACTCAAGTTACAATTTTATTCAAATTTATGTTTTTTGTAAAATTTGAGTTTTAACTTGAGTTTTGGGCTAAAATCTGAGTTCAAATTCCCCATTCAACTCAAGTTTCTAAACTCAAACTCAAATTAATGAATAATATTTTTTCTATTAAGTAAAAACGACATAACTTTTTCATTTTAATTCCGATTGAGATGATTTTTTCTATGAGTTTATAACGAAGAGACGAAGAAAATCTCACTCATATACTCTATTAAAATTTTCCATCACCATTGAGTTTTTATTAAAATACTATACAAATACAAATTCAAGTTTTGACCCACCCAAACACAAACTCAAATATATTCTCAATTCAAATCATAACTCCAAATGTGCACATCCAAACACAAACTCAAATTAGAGTCCGAACTTAAATCATACTTAAATACACATTAACTCAAATCACCGTAACTCAAAAAATCAAATGAACAAGCCAGTTTTTATAACTTTAAGTGGGTTATGAAATACCCATAAAATTGTAGAGGTGCACTTTTGGGTGCAAGGTTTGTGCACACGGGACATGGAGAAATACTGTTGAAAAGAATGCTTTAAACGAACAATAATTTAAATTTGAATTTAGAATTTGAAAAGTCAATATAACTAACTCATAAACTTTAATGAAGTAGTGGCTATTTTTTCTTGTTGGGTGTCAGGTTGTCAAACGTTCTATAAATTATAAATTATAGATATGGAGAAATCAAAAGGTAAAATAACTAACATAATTCTCATTTTTTCCTCACCCAAAAAAAGTAGGGCTTATTGTGAATTTTCATTATTGCTATGTGCAAATTCATTTTAAAGCTTGTCATATCTTAAAAACAATCTATTGATTAAATCCTATAAGCAATCACAACTAAGAGACGATAAATAATGCGTTATAAAAAGCGTAACTCATACATGTTTCAAGTCTTCATTTTCAAATTTTCAACAAGTATTACTAAATTCAATTGACTTCCAAATATGTTTTATGTAACAAAATGTTCTGAGACAGAACCCATACAAATCAAGTCATCAATATCTCAACTCTCCCTAATGAAAAAGTTTACAATTTAAAGTCCTTAAAAACATGTGGCACTAAAAAACAATTATGTTAAATAACAGAGTAAATATGAAATTCTTCTAAAAAAAATGCATTATCAATAGTTGACGATTTAGTTTGATCATAATTTCTCACTTACTTCAAATTTTAAGATCTAAAGTTAAGAAAAAATAATCATCTTAATTACCGCACACTCCAAAGAAACAAGAAACAATTTTATAAAACGATTCCCCTCAAGCCTCCACTTTTTCTATATGGGTTTGTGTCTTGATAACATTTTATCACGAGGAGGCAATATGTTGCTCATATAGTTGACTTCTAATGATGCTAAGAAGGCATTCATTTCTTTAATGTCAAACATAAAATTATGCGTTTGTTTTTGTTCTTAAGATTATCGTTTTACATATAATATGAATGGCATCTATATGCAAAAATACTAAATCTAGTAAGGAGTGAGGAAAACACCATTTCGCATGATCTTGCAAAGATGGAAAGAGACATGTATACTTTTTCTATTACGGTTTAGTTGACTATTAGAGTGGATATATTAATATATAAATGGAGTTGTCATATATTTGTATATGTACATGAGGTCGTAAACGAATAAATTTCATTTGCTTACGCTTATGTCACTACAACAATAAAGGCCATTTGCGATGATATTTTTTATGACGACAAATGTCGTCACAAATAATATAATATTTATGACGACATGTCGTCGTAATTACTCCCCATTAAATAAAATAATCATGTCGTCGCTAATAACTTAAATGTCGTCGCAAATAATTTTAGAGCTCAAATTTCAATGGCACGGATTTTTACCGCCAAGGTAATCCATTTTTGCGACGATAAGTCGTCGCAAATAATAAGATATTTACGGTGACAAATGGCGTTGCAAATAATTTCATGTTATTTGCGACGACATTTTCTCTTTGTCGTCGCAAATAATCCTTTTAAGATTTCACCAAAAACTAAACACGGGAAAAATGATTATTTACGACGACTCAAAAATTATTTGCGACGACATTATGTCGTCGCAACTAATTGCCAGCTGTGACGTATTTGCGACGACATTTTAAATTTATTTGCGATGACATTGTCGTCTCAAATAAGTCTGATCTAATATACCTTATCTTCTTCTTCTTCATTTTCCCCCGACGTTTTCTCTCTCTCTCCTGTAAAATCTCTCTCTCTTTGCCTCCTCTTCCCGTCGCCGCCTCTGCCACCGGCCCTCTTTTCTCTCTCTTCCCTTCTCTCTCTCTCTCTCTCTCGTCCCTTCTTTCTCTCTCTCTTTCGATCCCTTCTCTCTTCTTCCCCTCTCCGGCCGCCGCCGCCGCTCCCGCTTCCCCGCCCCCGCCAGGACTTCGAAGAGGCTAACCTACTCTGACAGGTTTGGGTTTTATCCTTTTTTTTCTTTTTGTAAATTTTGTTTGGTTGCCGAGAAAATGGAAGAAGAAAATGGAAAATGGAAGAAGAATCGTGCCCATCAAAGAAAATTTTATTGCTCTTGTTTTGCTTATCGAGTATGTGCTTGGATTGAGCTACGAGAATTTTGATGCTCTAGGAGTTAAATATTGGGAATTTTGTTCGAGTTTAGTCATTTTTTATGGTTCCGAGAATGTGAAAATTTAAACTTGCATTGAATAATGAAGAATTGTGTCTATATGTTACTCTAGATGTTAATAAAATGTTAATTTCAGTGTTTGAAAATTATGTTCGATCTTTCAATTTGATGTAGGCGTTGATTTTTCACCTTTGTCGCTGTTTGTCCGGTTCCTCCAATGTAATCCCGCTATTTTCAGCCCCCATTTAATAGGTTTTGAACTTTGTAAGTTTTTTATATTTATTGTTCTTTTAGTTTAAAATTGTTGTAGTTTTTGGTTGTATGAATTATTTGAACTATGATTTTCTTATATTGTTGAAATTTAGTATATGTTTGTGATTCTTGTTCTGGGTGGCGCATCTTGCAACTATGGTATGCCAAAATCTTTTAAAGTTGTTTTTCTGCAGGTTTAGATTTTTGGATCATAAGAAAAATAAGCCGTTATGCTGCTGAAATTTAGTTAGAAAATGATAATTTTAATAAGTTCATTAACAAACTTTAATGAATAAAATTTAATTGTGTTAATAAAGAGTAAAATTAAAATTAATTAAACACATTAATAAATTATTATATCTATTGTTGTGTATAGTTGAAATGCCAATTGATAAAAGTTAGATTTATTTGAGGAATTGATTGTCGGATCAATATTAGAATGGGTTATCTGCTTTTATTGAGGTTGCCAAAAATTATGAAACTTCAAGTAGCCATATCAGCTGTCCTTGTGTAAAATGTAAAAACCATGAAATGCATCTAGTAGAAACTGTGAGAGCGCATATACATCGATTTGGTTTTGATCCATTGTATAGTACATGGATTCACCATGGTGAAGTAGAAGCGATTTCAGGTGTCGACCCAATAGTTAATCAACCAGTAGACGAGATGTTTACAGTCTTAGAAGACGTTGCTAGGATTAATAATGACCATGAAATGTTGGACGAGACACATGCGGATCTAGAAGATGCACAGTACGCTGAATTTAAGGATCTACTTTCTGAGCTCCAGGTGGGAATGTATCCATGCTGCACTAAGTATTCATCTTTAAATTTCTTAGTGAAATTGATGCATTTAAAAGTGTTATACAAGTGGCCTAATGAGTGTATGGATGCTCTGTTAAATCTATTGAAAGATGCATTCCCGGATGTGAAGTTACCTTCTTCTCATTATGAGTCGAAGAAGCTCATGAGTCAACTTGGACTCGGTTACGAAACAATTCATGTCTGCAAGTACGATTGTGCTTTGTTTTGGAAGGAGAATGCTGATCTACAAACGTGTCCAGTATGTAAAACATCCCGTTGGAAGAAAAAAAAAAGACAAAGGGTACTAAACAAGTGCCATGGAAAGTACTATGTTATTTCCCGTTAACATATCGGTTGAAGCATCTGTACGGTTCTCGTCACATAGCTAAAGATATGATGTGGCGCCAGCGTGGGCGTTCAAATGATGAGGATTTAATGCATCATCCAGTCGATGGTAATAAATGGAAGGAGGTAGATGAAAAGTATCCTGAGTTTTCACGTGAGCCGAGAAATGTTCGCTTGGGGTTGGCCGCTGATGGTTTCAATCCTTTTAGAAACATGAGCCTCTCATACAGTATGTGGCCGGTGGTTTTAACGGCCTACAATTTACCTCCGTGGTTATGCACTAGAATCCTTAATAATTTGTATAGTTTATACTAAAGTTAAACATAACAATGCATTTTAACGATGTGAAACTGTTTTGCAAGGACTGGCTTAACATTGACTACAACTATAAGAACGGTATTCTGAGGTCCGTAGTTGATAGGGAGGCAGTAAAGTGCTACAAAGACTGGAAAAGTTTCCTGCACCGCCACTTCAAACGCTATGGTAGAGACAGTCTTCCGAGTAACATGCGGAATCTACTTCATTGGGATCGTTGTTGCGATAGGTTATCTGCCGACAAATTTCAAGTAATTATAGATTTGTTACAACTTGATGATTTTTATACATAATTTGCTTAATTTTACTATTACTTATTATAGTTAATCATAAACAGAAAATATCAGAGACAAATAAAACTAATCGTAGCAACCAAAAGTATCCAAGCTTACATGGTTGGATATCGTACTCTCAGCATCGCAATAAGAAGGTTAGTAGTTATTTTTTCCACTTCATTAAAACGAAGTCATTATTCTAAAGTTATTTTTTGACTTCATTATCGTACTTATATGTTTGTGATGATTGTTCTGGGTGGCACATCTTACAGCTATGGTGTGTCAAAATCTTTTAAAGTTATTTTTTTACAAGTTTTGATTTTTGGATCATATGAAAAATAAGCCGTTATGCTGCCGAAATTTAGTTAGAATTTAAGAATTTTAACAAATATAATTTATTTGACTGGCTAGTACGAAGACCCAAGAGCCGATGTCTGCCATAGACAATTGGAGGAACATGCATCGTCGCGGGGCCTCTTGGGTTAATCCCCAAGCGGAATAGACTTTTTTAAGTATTTTTATTTTTCATATTAAATTTTTTTATACTGAAATAGTGGTTTTATAGCACGTATAAACAATTATAATGTCTTATTATGTAGAACACCCTACAGGAGGAGAGACATATGCAGAGAACACAGTCTACTTCAAGCTCGACTAGACCCGCCTTTGACGAGCATGAGGTTTTTGAGCCAGTTCTTGGCATGCGTAGAGGACATAAGATAGGAATGGGTCCGACGCTCTCCCAAAAGTATTACTCCGTGGCTTCTTCTTCATCTGCTGGTTTATACTCGGACGCAACATCATCGGCTCTACTTGACCCACGTATGAGTCGTTATTTAAAAAAATCGTACCGGCAACAAGTTAAGATTTATGAGAATCAGGTGAAAGTGTTAGAGTTGATGGCTAAATTACAGCCCAACATCCAATTACCTACGATTGATCGTCCAGAACCAGTTGACCTAGACACTCCTCTGCCTCCTTCAGATGATGACGGTCCTGATGATGATTCAGATGCTGGCGATGCTGCAAACTTAGACGATTAGTTCCGTTATATGTAGTTTTTTATTTCACTTTATTTAGACTTTTATATTTTTTTGAACATTATATATGCACTTCATGTAGTATTCATAATATATTTTATAAATTTATTTAGATTTACTATTTTTAATATTAATTTATATTTCACTTTTAATGTATCTTAATAAATTCTATTCAATATGTAACATAATGTTTAATTAAAAATATTAAAAATTAATTAATTGCCATTTTTTAAAAATTATAAAAAAAATTAATTTCGGTTTTTTTGTGACGACTTTTTTAGACTTGTCGTCGCAAAAAAAAATATTATTTGTGACGACAATTTGAAATGTCGTCGCAAAAATAGATCATATCACGAGAAATTTACGACAACGTATTAACGATGATTGTCGTCACAAATAATTTATTTGCGATGAATTATTTGCGACGACAATTTACAACGACGTGTCGTCGTAAAAAACTTTATTTGCGACGACATGCGGTTTTTTACGATGATAAAAAGTCATCGCAAAAACCCCTTTTTCTTGTAGTGTGTGACTATGCACTGCTTCATTTAAATGATCTCATCACACTTCGGAAAAGATAATTTACAAAACCTTGTTTAGAAATATAGTAGACTTTCTCATTAATATACATATTATTTGAGTTAAAATACTTTGAACTAAATCACAATTTTGGTTCACACTTTGTCTTGCAGTAAATATGCTGGAAGACTAAGGTTTGAACAACATAGACTCCATTTTCAACTTTCTTCGGAAAGAAATAAACCTTATTGGAAAATCTTCAAAGTTAAGACACATATTAGTAGTACTTGTATGGAGTTTTATTTTATAGGTAACATGTTTATGAGGAGTTTTATTTAGAATATATTTGTTGACATTATTATTAAAAAACTATTTCGTTTATTTAAAATTTATATGGAGGGTTATTTTCAATAAGGCTTATCTATTCAAATTTATTTATCATTTTTGGAATTAATTTAGTACAGGTTGAACTTGAATGCAAATAAGAAGTTGAAACTTTGTGCCAACTTCATATGTCGAATTCAGATTTGCTGTTCATATATATATATATATATATATATATATTTATCACAGTGATTGTTCATCACTAATTATTTACCATGTTATTTAAATTTAGGAATATGACCATGTAAATAGGAACGAAATACTAAAAATACTTAAGCAATTTAAGAAGTATTAAAATTTAATTTGAGAGACAACCACCGAAACAAGAAAATGAGACAGCAAATCTTGATTCTCATATGTCTACACAACGGTTGCTAATAAGGTTTTTGAATGTCAAAAACCAAATAGGTTGCTGAAAGTATGAGAATATAGCAACAAAAGCACAACAGAAGGAGTTTGTTGGAGACTGACACCTGAAACAATTAGTTAGATTCAATTTGGGATTTTAAGAATCAAAATATGTTGTTCAACATCTAGAGCTGAACTGGAGAAAACATGATTAGATCAACGTTTAGAGGCATTATCACTGTCTCTCACACTTTGGTTAAAAAACTGGTCTAGATTAGGTGTGCAAGGTGAAGGAAAATCAAAGGTCGGAGTAAGGCAAGCTAGGAGCCTTGGACCAGGATTGTGGGTTAGAAAGCGAGCTGAGAGGAAGCATGCAAGTGGCTTGCTCACCAAGTAGAGACATCATAAGTTGGTTGTGGTGGAGTTTGAAAAGGAGTTCCTTACTCCTAATTTCGATATTTTATAAACTATAGTTCGATGTTCGGTTTAATAAAATTTTGACTTGATTTTATTGGTGTGCCTAACTGTAACGCTCTTCTTGAACTAGCAGCTAAAAACAACACCCATTCGTGAGAAACGTTAACTCAAATATATAATATTGCTTAATAGAGAAATAATATCTATCACAAATACAATCAACGGAACATAATTCTTAATATTACAAATTTCATTCTTAAGATCTCCTAACTCGTCACGGGCATCACGAGAACTATATGAGCAAGCTCAGTAAGTAAACCATAAATAATTTTCACTTTCAAATATTTTTTTTAACATTTAGGGCCCTCTTATATAATATTAATCTAGTGTTATTAGAACCTCTTTCATATGACCCCTGTCATAGAATCTCTTATTCCTCCAGGATTTGGCCCTTCATCATATTTTAATCAGTTCATAATAGACACAAGATTCACATCATACTCAGAAATACTTTTCAAATCTCATGAAAACATCTCAACAATAACATATATAAATTGAAAACTTTCATTAAAAATATACTATTATTCAAGTGAGGCAGTGAAAAGTCTGCTTACAAACTAGTTGGTAGAGAAAAGAAACCTTCTCTTTCTTTCTGTCCTTCAATTTTCTCTTTTCTCTCTCTTCTCTTTTCCCTCACTCTCTCTCTTTCTCTCTTCTTTTACCTTATGTTGTCAAACATGGTCCACTCCATCTTTATATATAATACTATAAATACTTAGAATGTTCTCTTATTGCCAACAAACTATATGACTAACCTAGGCTAACTTAACTCGGTGTCCATGTGACCATTGCTTAATTTTTTATTATTTTCCTATGTTATTATTTCTTTTATCATATGGTGCCAGTTTACTGAACTAAGTAACCCTCTGAGCATGCAATTAAGCAAGTCATGGCACTATATCATAACACTAAAGAATGAGTAAAATCGTGTATGGCCATCTCATGCTAATAAACTTCCTATCATAACTTTAAAGCTAACTTATCCTTATTACCAAAAATTCTAAAATAATAATAAAAAATCATAAAATAAATTAAATTCTTTTTTTTAAACAAAGCTTGTTGCTGAAAATACTGAATATTACATTAACACTCATGGTTTTTCTTTTTCCTTTGGTTTTAGGTGCATTAAATAACCATATTCTTAACTTTATTTTCTTTATAGTTGTTTGCAATTATAGTTCATGATATAAAGAAATGATAATTTGATAGAGTCGTGTTTTTTATTAGTTTAGCAGTCATCTGTTAAGTCTTCCAAGTACTAAAAACAATTCTTTAAGATATTATCTTATTATTGAGTGATTTTCTTTACAATATTTTCTTTAAAGCAAAGAGACAATAATATGACATAAAATATTTTATTGCTCATGGTCATGGATTATATTTTTTTCTTTGTTAAAAGTAGTTCATCAACTCTAATAGGATCATGTGAAAAAAAAAATTATTTACGGTAAAAATTTGTCAACAGAATAATAACGAATTTTTAAATAATTTACTCAAACTAAATGATCTAAAACACAATTAAAAGCGGAATTTAAATAAGAATGTGCATAATTTATGGTTTACCCTCAATTCGAGAGCTACATCCACTGTGGGTAGAAGAGAAATTTTACTATCTTTGGAGAAATTACACGCACTAATGCTCAAAATCAGACTTAAGGATTTTCTTACTCATAATTCCTTATTTGTTGCTTAGGTCACTGCCTATAAACTTTTCCTATTTAAATTTGAGTTATTTCCCTTATCGTTTGGGAAAGTTTCCCAAAAGAGAGAGATTACAATCAATCAGGATGATTTTCTTATTTAAATTTCATATATTTAGTTTACATATAGCAAATCTTCGTGCAAATCTCACGAATCTCATCTCTTGTCTAGCCTCGATTTTAAACACTTTCAGAAGCTTCTTCGCCTACGATTGCAGGTACGGTCAGCTTCATGTTGTTCTTTGTATCTTTTCAAAGAAGTCGACCTCCTTCTTATGCCTGACACTTCTTTTTGCGATCGACTCCTAAGAAAGTCGTTGCTGACGTGACAGCTAGGGTTGAGCTATCTTTGATCATTTATGCTCTTATTTAGGGCATGTAAATCCCATACAAGGTTTAATTTAAGGTTATGTGTTTTATCCTACAACATTTGCCTCCAGGTCGAGGCATTCCTCTGAACTGCTTCGAGCTTTGACCAAGAAGGTTTTCCGCTATGACTTTTCTCCCATGTGCTTGCTTGCTTGCTTGTGAAGGATTCCATCCTTAAGTCCCTTTAGGCAATGATGGCTCTGACACAGAAGATGCTTCTTGAGCAGGGCAACAGTTGCATCGATCAAATCACTTTGTCAGGTGTCTCTTCACTGATCAAATGTTGTCGACAGAAGAGAGAAAGAGAGGGAGAGACAGAGCAAGAGAGAAGAATAGTGCGAGGATATTTCTAAAATTTTCAAAATTGTGGTGTAAAAGATGCTATTATTTTCAATTCGTCTAAATTCCTACTATATGCTTCTGCAAATGAATATCACTTTATAATACTTGTGTAAAAAATTTAAATTTATTTTTAAGTAATTTTGACAAATACTTTTTCAAAGTGCATGATTCAGGATTTTTACCCTTTACACTTGATTCAAAACTTTTTTAGTGAAATAATTACACTAATAAAAAAGTATTTATCAAGAGTATGAGGTAAATGTCCAGACTCATACATTTTTAAAGATAAATTCTCCATTTTTTTCTTTATTTTTTAAAAGGATTTAGATCTAATTTACACATAAAAATAATACAATCAAATAATTGAAGTTCATAAATGGTATTTAACCCTTATGCGGCATATATAGTAGGTAACAGTGCTGAAACTTTGGACGGGCCGCCCGCGACCACCGAAAAGTTTAAAATTTTACCCGATTACCGAGCCCGAACTGCCAAATTTTTGGGCTGCCTGACCCGACCCGAAAATCTCCTTGGACGGGCATCAGGTAGCCTTTGACTGCCCGTTGCCCGACCGAAAAAGCCCGAATTTTTAAATATTTTTTATATTATATTTTTATGTTATATATATATATATATTACAATTTAAAATTTGAAATGAACACACGAACTATATAAAAAAATTATTTCTTTATTGATTTTTAAAGTTGTAATTTAAAAACCTTACCAAGAAAAACTCAATTGGGATAAAAACTTGGTAAGGAAAAAAGAGTGCAATCATTGTGGGACGAATTACAAATTTGATGAACTTACAAAATTTATACAAGATTAAAATAACACTATACAAAGTAAATAAATATTTAAAAACTACAATAATAAAATTTAATTTGAAGCAGAAGGATCATCTTGAAAATTAAAAGTTAGTCTATTAAATTCGTCGATCCATTCTTGGCTTGCCAGTGAGATTGTATCGTGTAAGCGTTGGTCGGAACGATCCCAATCCTTGATGCACACCAAAGCTTCAACAATATCCTGTTGCAATGCGTTTCTCTGTTCTTCAAGTATTCGGCCAGTTGTATTAAATGCTTGTTCGGCTGCAACAGTGGAGACTTGGATCAAAAAAATATCCATTGCCAATCGTATTAGGATCGGTCAAGTTAATGCTTGTGTCCTCCACCACTGAACCAAATCAAACATTTCACTATTGTCTACAACGAGGCCCTCACTCAGGTACGCCATTAACTCGTTGAAGCCACCGCTGTTGCCGCCACAACTTGATTAAGATCCACTCCCAGATTCTTTTTGACCTTGAGTCGTCGTTGTCGTCTTTTTCTTCTTCTTCTTAGACAACCCAAAAACATTCAAGAATGAATGCAGATTGTCATCTCGTTGTTGTGGTTCTTCTACACGAGGTGTGTTTCTAAACCTACTTTCATAAAAGCTATAGAGAAAATATTTTTTCCTTTATAATAGGAAATTGGTCAGTAGTGTCGATAGCTAAAAAGTCACCTAAGTTATCTAATCCACTTTCTAAACCATCTAATTTTAATCTAGGGTCGAAAATAACACCAAAACCATACAACATTGGTAATCTAGACCAATATTTTTTAAACTTCTTTTCCATAGAGGCGATAAGAACTCCTAAAACCTCGTGTGTCCTAAATTCACTAAATAAAATAAACATTCTTAAAAGTTCTCCTGTAACGCCCTCTAAAATTAAACATGTTTAATTATACTAAACTGTGGATTATTAGTATGCCTAATTTGATTTTCATAATTAATCAATGGACTTTAAGTTATTTTCAGTATTTATAATTTCACCCCGAAGATTTTTGGAAAACACACTTAAATTTAATACATTTTCCCTTTTTTCCATTTTTCTTTTTCCTTTTCTTTTCTTTTTCTTTTTCTTTTTTTTCTTTTCTTTTTTTTCTTTTCCCCATTTCCCTTCCCGTGCGCCCAGCCCCCCATTCTCCTTCTTTTTCTTTTTTTTTTTCTTATTTCTTCCCTGGCTCTCCCACGCACAGCGCCCAGCTCTCTCTCTCTCTCTCCATTTTCTTCCACCGCCGGCCACCTCCTTCTCCGGGCTTCCTCCCACCGGCGTCCTCTCTCTCTCCCTTGCTCTCTCTCTCCGGGTTTCTCTCTCCCTCTCTCTCTCGGTAGTTTGGCCGAGAATCACTAAAAAAAAAATGAAAAACAGATAAATTGAGGGAGACAAAGCTCGAGCAACTGATTTGAGGTAAAACCCTTTGAAACCAACTCTTTGATTCAAATTTTAAGCTTGAGAAAGTTTGAATTTGGTTAGATTTGAATAATTTTGAGTTAGGGTTCGAGTTTGAACAGTTATTATTGGAATCGAATGAAATTTGGGGGTTTTTAATTATTGGGACTTGTTTAATTGATTAGAAACTGATTTTGATGGATTATGGAGAATATATATTGAAATTGAACTTGAATTGCAAGTTTGGCATTTTTCCTATTTATGCCGGCATGCTGCCGAAATTTCTTTAGAAACTTGTTTTTAAACTGAAATTAAATAGGAAAACCAAACCTATGAATTGGATTCTAATTTTTAAAGAACCCCCAAACTGAATTATAAAATTATTGTGAAACTTGGAATTGAGTCAAGGCACACTAATAGGAAACAATTAAACATGATTGAACTTAATTCGTTTTAGGAATGAGAAATACTTCCTAAGATATTGCTTTTGTGATAAAGCTAGTGGAGAAGGTCAAGTATTAAGGCTTTAAGGAAAGCGGAGGCTAGGAGAACTGAAGGCTAGCCCAGGTTTGACATTCGAGAGGTAGGATATTCTTGTCCATATCTTGTTAGCCTCATTTTTAATTATTTTGGCCAATGAAAATGTTTTAGAATAAAACATGTTTAAAGAAAATGATTTTAAAGAAATAGTATGAGAATGCTATTATGTTTTCCAATGATTTTGGAAATGAGATTTCAAAGCGTATCATTTCTTAAAATGAAATATTTTAAGGAATGATATAATGCATGGTGGCCTCAGTGATCGGGATGTGGGAATCGCATCCTTGGAGGCAGGTCCCGAAACCCGTACGGATCCACTTCTTGTTTAGTGGAATTATGGCTCTGCACTTTTCATTAGACAGACATTTTTACCGCTTCTTGTTTAGTGGTATAATGAGCTGCACACTTTCATTATACAGACATATTCTATTATGTGAGTATTTCCTTTTTTTTTTTAAAAAGGATGATCGGTTCCGGGTGTATATCTTCAGACTGTGAGTACCTTTATTTTAAATGCTTTATAAAATTATATCCTACTAGGCCTTTCGCTCACCTTTTCCTATTTTTAAATGTATTAAACCCCTCCAGGCGACGCCAGAAGTAGTGCGTAGTAGGTAGCTATTACTGACGACGTGGACTGGTTTCAGGAAAGCGAAGAGTTGTATTTCCTCTAATCCCTTATCTCAAGGCAAGTATGAAAGATTATGGATTGTAAACTTAAATATTACTAGACTGTGGTTGATGTCACATTTACTCTTGTTTATATTCATGTATGCTAAACACCTGTGGGAATTCCTGACATGATACCAAGGACGTGGCTTTAAACTGGTTTGGTTGGAAATTCCACCACCGTTCTTGAAATTAAATTTCTCTTGAATGCAGGGGCTTGTTTAGAAATACCTGGATGTTTTGAATTTAAAAAATATATATTATAATGTTTGCAACAGTATATGCTAATCATTCTCTTAAACAAGTTTAAGTTTCTAAACAAGCCTCCACGTCACTAACCCCGGTTTGGGGGCGTGACAAGACTTGGTATCAGAGCCCTTGGTTTAGAACCTTAGGGTTTGGAATTATGCATACATGAATGACATCAGGAAACCACTAAAATAGTCTAGCTTTCTTTTCAGATAAAAGAATGCCGCCGCGCCATAAAAACCATAACCCACCAGCGATGCCAAATGAGCAATTCATGGAAGCCACGTACGCCGCTTTCCAGGAGATGGCTACTAGAGCCCAAAATGAACGTCCCACGGAGGACAGAAAATAGAACTACTTCCGTGAGTACATGCGTAGTTCAATTCCTGCATTCACTAGCGCAGGTGGACCCGAGGAAGCTGAGTATTGGTTCGAATCGGTGTCTAAGCATCTAAGTACCATGGGAGTACCGGATGAGTATTGGGTGGAGTTCGCAGCTTTTAAGTTTGAAGGTCCTACAGGTGCATGGTGGAAGCATATCCGGCGAATGCAAGATGTAGAGGGGATGACTTGGGAACAATTCGAAGCACTCTTTAATGAGCAATTCTTTTCCCAAAGTTATAGAGATGAAAAGGCCATGGAATTCATGGGCCTACAGCAAGGGGAAATGACAGTGAGGGAATACGAAGCTAGTTTCAATGAACTGTCCCGTTTTGCTCCCTCCTTGATTGAATCGGAGCGCATGAAATGCCTAAAGTTTGAGAAAGGTCTTAAGGGTGTGATCCG
>NW_010384344.1:580933-585680 GCF_000414095.1 Morus notabilis
AGGAATAACAGAAAAAGCCGTGATCAAGGGCAAGGTAGTGGGGGAGTGCCTAGTGGTAGCAGTGGCTCTTCGGGAAGTGGGAAGAGTGGACCCTATAGCTTCAAGTGCCACCATTGTGGGGAGCTAGGGCATATCAAGAGGAACTGTCCTATCAGGGGTCAACTGGTGAACCAACAGACCCAGCAATTACCGCAGAGTCAAAGGGGTATTGCTCCTAGTCAAGACAGACTTCCACAGTTCACGCCTTTCTATCAGCCCCAGTTGCCTGTCCAGATGCCAATTCCTCCTGCACCGATCTTCCGTCCGCCGAACTACTCTTATTTCCAGCCACAGGCTTCCGTATCGGTACAGTCTACCCCGCCGCAACAACAGTACAGACCTGTAAACCAGAGACCTAACAACAATGAGAGAGAAAAAGGGAAAGCACTGGGGCAGATGCATACCATGGCCGGGGGAAGTTCTGGAGCTCATACCGGAAGCCCAGTCGTCAAGGGTATGGTATCTATCTCACATTCTTTTGCACGAGTTTTGTTCGACACTGGTTCTACGCACTCTTTTGTTTCCACTTCTTTTGTGAAAATTTTGGGTTTGAAACCCGATGACTTAGAGACTTCAATGTTTATAAGTTCTCCATTGGGCTGTATGGAGGTGACTAGTGTATGTAGGTCGTGTGTGATCACGATTGGAAGTGAGAAATTAAAGGCAGATTTGATAATCCTTCCTATGAATCAGTTTGATGTGGTGCTTGGAATGGATTGGTTGTCAAGATATGGGGCGATTGTTGATTGCCACCGTATGAGAGTCACCTTGACTATCGGTTCTGGCACGACAGTAACGTATCAGGGAGGTGTTAACCCAGTTATAGAAGAACGACTACTGAGGCATAGTGTCGGAGGACGACAGAATTTAGCTTGTTTTTCATTCCTTTCGGCATTAGAGGGTGAATCCAGTATCGCCGGGGAGAATATTGAGGTCCCCGTGGTCGATAAATATGCGGATGTATTCCCTGATGAGTTGCTTGGTTTACTGCCTGATCGGGAGATCGAGTTTTGCATCGACTTACTTCCGGAAACGGCTCCGATTTCTATTGCTCCGTATCGAATGGCGCCTGTGGAGATGAAAGAGCTAAGAAAACAGCTCGGAGAGTTAGCAGAAAAGGGATTCATTAGAAACAGCACTTCCCCGTGGGGTGCACCTATCTTGTTTGCGAAAAAGCACGATGGATCCCTTCGGTTGTGCATAGACTACCGACAATTGAATAGGGTTACCGTGAAGAACAAGTACCCATTGCCGAGGATCGATGAGTTGTTCGATCAACTAGGAGGATCACGGTATTACTCAAAAATTGACTTGAGATCCGGGTATCATCAGTTGAAGATTAGGAAAGATGATATTCCAAAAACAGCTTTCAAGACTCGCTATGGGCATTATGAGTTCTTAGTAATGCCTTTTGGATGGACGAAGGCTCCCGCCGCTTTTATGGATTTGATGAATCGAGTCTTCCGCCCATATTTAGACCAGTTTGTGATAGTCTTCATTGACGACATCTTGGTTTATTCAAAGACTTGGGAAGAGCATGAGCAACATTTGAGGATTGTTCTCCAGACTCTTCGAGAACACCAGCTTTATGCAAATAAGGAGAAATGTGATTTCTGGTTGACAGAAGTCAAGTTCCTTGGACATGTTATATCTGGACAAGGAATTTCAGTGGATCCCTCAAAGATTGAAACGGTGCTACAATGGGAACGACCGAAGAACGTTGCCAAAATTCGAAGCTTCCTAGGACTTGCAGGGTATTATCGACGATTTGTAAAGGATTTTTCGAGTATTGCTGCTCCAATGACGCGGTTGACTAAAACGGAAGTCAGGTTTGAATGGGATGCCGATTATGAACATGCATTCCAAGAACTGAGGACTAGGCTAACCAGTGCGCCGATTCTGACGATTCCTAATAACGATGAGCCGTACGAGGTGTATTCCGATGCATCAAGATGAGGACTTGAGTGTGTTCTGATGCAAAATGGACATGTTGTGGCCTATGCATCTCGTCAACTGAAGCCACATGAACAGAACTACCCCACGCATGATCTAGAGTTAGCAGCAGTGATTTTTGCTCTCAAGATATGGAGATGCTACATCTATGGAGTAAAATTCCATATCTTCTCTGATCATAAGAGTTTGAAATATATGTTCACTCAAAAGGACTTAAATCTGAGACAAAGAAGGTGGATGGAATACATGGAGGATTATGACTTCACCTTGCAGTATCATCCTGGAAAAGCCAACGTGGTAGCAGACGCTCTCAGCAGAAAGACTCTAGGAATCCTAGCATCTTTGGCATTGGAAGATTGGAAACGGAGTGCAATTGTAGGTGATTATGATCTTCAGTATTATGAGGATTCTAACCAGGCTATGGTGTACAACTTGGTTTTAACGCCAATTCTAATACAGCAAGTCAAGCAGAACCAATGGCAGGATTCGCATCTTCAAGGAGTTTGGACTCGAGTTTAGAATGGAGAAAAACTGGACGAATGGAATATTCGGGAAGATGGAACGCTCTACTTCAGGAATCGCTTTGCCGTTCCTCAAGTGGATGAGATAAAGAAGACAATCCTTCACGAGGCTCACAAATCGAGGTTCGCTATTCACCCTAGGAGTACCAGGATGTATCAAGACCTCAAAAGGCAGTATTGGTGGAGAGGTATGAAGAAGGATGTTCACCAATACGTGTCAGAATGTGTGACTTGTCTTCGAGTCAAGGTTGAACATCGAAAACCTGCTGGAGAACGGCGGCCTCTTCCTGTTCCTGGATGGAAATGGGAACACATTACGATGGATTTTCTAATAGGATTATCGAAGACTGAACATCGGCATGATGCCATATGGGTCGTTGTGGATAGGTTAACGAAGTCCGCGCACTTCATTCCCTTTCATGCGACTTATTCCAAGAAAGTTCTAGTAGAGTTGTATCTGGAGCGCGTTGTCAGACTTCACGGAGTTTCGTTGTCTACCACATCAGATCGTGACACTCGTTTCAACGCTAGATATTGGAGAAGTTTTCAAGAAGCCATGGGAACCGAACTGAATTTAAGCACTGCATTTCATCCTCAGACCGACGGACAATCTGAGAAAGTTATTCAGATTTTGGAGGACATGCTTCGCGTTTGCATTCTAGATTTTGGTGGAAACTGGAAGAAGTATCTTCATTTAGCTGAGTTTGCCTACAACAATAGTTATCAGAGTAGCATTGGGATGGCACCATTTGAGGCATTATATGGCAGACCTTGCAGATCGCCAGTTTGTTGGCTTAAATTAGAAGATCGACTGACCCTTGGACCGGATGTTATCCAGGAGAATAATGAAAAGATAGCCGTGATCCGGGAACGATTGTTAACGGCTCAGAGTTGTCAGAAGAGTTATGCTGATAGGAGACGTAGACCCTTAGAGTTCTTAGAGGGCGATTTTGTCTTGTTAAGAGTCTCACCGCGCAAGGGAGTTACTCATTTTGGTGTGAAAGGGAAGCTCGCACCGAGGTACATCGGGCCATTTCAGATCACACAACGAGTAGGTATCGTTGCTTACCGCCTTGATCTTCCTCCGGAATTGTCTCACGTGCACAATGTGTTCCATGTTTCAATATTTCAAAAGTGTCAACCTAATCCAGAAGCCATTGTGTAATGGTATGACATGCCGATCCAATATGACACGACTTACGAGGAAGCACCCATACAGATTCTTGACCGGAAGATGAAAAGCCTACGTCAACGTGAGATACCATTAGTGAAGGTGTTGTGGCAACACCATGGCGTTGAAGAAGCAACGTGGGAATTGGAAACGACGATGCAGGAACGATATCCGTATCTGTTCATATCGTGAGGTAAATTTCAATTTCAGGGACGAAATTTCTTAAGGGGGGTAGAATGTAACGCCCTTTAGAATTAAACATGTTTAATTATGCTAAACTGTGGATTATTAGTGTGTCTAATTTGATTTTCATAATTAATTAAGGGACTTTAAGTCATTTTCAATATTTATAATTACACCCCAAAGATTTTTGGAAAACACACTTAAATTTAATACATTTTCCCTTTTTCCATTTTTCTTTTTCCTTTTCTTTTCTTTTTCTTTTTCTTTTTTTCTTTTCTTTTTTTTCTTTTCCCCATTTCCCTTCCCGTGCGCCCAGCCCCCCATTCTCCTTCTTTTTCTCTTTTTTTTCTTCTTTCTTCCCTGGCTCTCCCAAGCACAGCGCCCAGCTCTCTCTCTCTCTCTCCATTTTCTTCCACCGCCGGCCACCTCCTTCTCCTGGCTTCCTCCCGCCAGCGTCCTCTCTCTCTCCGGGTTTCTCTCTCCCTCTCTCTCTCTCGGCAGTTTGGCCGAGAATCACCAAAAAAAAATGAAAAATAGATAAATTGAGGGAGACAAAGCTCGAGCAACTGATTTGAGGTAAAACCCTTTGAAACCTACTCTTTGATTCGAATTTTAAGCTTGAGAAAGTTTGAATTTGGTTAGATTTGAATAATTTTGAGTTAGGATTCGAGTTTGAACAGTTATTATTGGAATCAAATGAAATTTGGGGTTTTTAATTATTGGACTTGTTTAATTGATTAGAAACTGATTTTGATGGATTCTGGAGAATATATATTGAAATTGAACTTGAATTGCAAGTTTGGCATTTTTCCTATTTATGCCGGCATGCTGCCGAAATTTCTTTAGAAACTTGTTTTTAAACTGAAATTAAATAGGAAAA
>NW_010384344.1:586071-600684 GCF_000414095.1 Morus notabilis
AATGAGATTTCAAAGCGTATCAATTCTTAAAATGAAATATTTTAAGGAATGATACAATGCATGGTGGCCTCAGAGATCGGGATGTAGGAATCGCATTCTTGGGGGCAGGTCCCGAAACCCATACGGATCCACTTCTTGTTTAGTGGATTTATGGCTCTACACTTTTCATTAGACATACATTTTTACCGCTTCTTGTATAGTGGTATGATGAGCTGCACACTTTCATTATACAGACATATTCTATTATGTGAGTATTTCTTTTTTTTTAAAAAAGGATGATCGGTTCCGGGTGTATATCTTTAGACCGTGAGTACCTTTATTTTAAATGCTTTATAAAATTATATCCTACTGGGCCTTTCGCTCACCTTTTCCTATTTTCAAATGTATTAAACCCCTCCAGGCGACGCCAGAAGTAGTGCGGAGTAGGTAGCTATTACTGGCGACGTGGACTGGTTTCAGGAAAGCGAAGAGTTGTATTTCCTCTAATCCCTTATCTCAAGGCATGTATGAAAGATTATGGATTGTAAACTTAAATATTACTAGACTGTGGTTGATGTCACATTTACTCTTGTTTATATTCATGTATGCTAAACACCTGTGAGAATTCCTGACATGATACCAGGGACGTGGTTTTAAACTGGTTTGGTTGGAAATTCCACTACCGTTCTTAAAATTAAATTTCTCTTGAATGCAGGGGCTTGTTTAGAAATACCTGGATGTTTTGAATTTAAAAAATATATATATTATAATGTTTGCAACATTATATGCGAATCATTCTCTTAAACATGTTTAAGTTTCTAAACAAGCCTCCACGTCACTAACCCCGGTTTGGGGGCGTGACATCTCCTAACGCTAATGGTGACGTTGGGTAATAAGTTACACTAAGCGTTAAAGTAACTTCGTGAAATCTACCTAAAAAATTAAATACGAGTTCGGCAATTTGTCAATTAGTTTCATCTATAAATCATGCTCCTAATTTTGCACTAACATAATTTGTTATGGCATCTTTATAGGGGATGCATTGTTCAAGCATTATATAAGTAGAGTTCCATCTTATGGGCATATCTAAGGCTAATACTCTAGGATTTTGATTACATGTTTGTAGAAATCTAAACCAATCTTGTATTCTTTGATTACTACCTTGAATCCAAGCAATGTTATCTCTAATTCTTTTAATATGACCTGACATTGATTTTAAACTGAATTTTACTATTAAATTAATTAATTTGACATGCACAACGTTTGTGAAATATATCATTATTACCGAATAAACTTAAATCATTTTTAAAAAATTTTATTACTTTAGTATTTGCAGTTGCATTATCTAATGTTATGGCCATTATTCTATCTCTTAAACTATATTTATAAATGACAGATAAAATTGTGTTATATATTAAATTGGCAGTATGTGATCCTATAACACATTTAAAACCTAAGATTCTCTTATCCAAATCAAAACCTTTAAAATAATATCCGGTTACAGCTAAATCATCTTTGTTGGTAACGGCAGACTAAATATCTGCCGTTAACGCAACGCAACCACTAGTAGAGTGTAAAAAGTTGATTAATGCTTCATTTTCTTGTTTATATAATTTTAATGCATCTTTCCTAAGAGTAGTTCTTGAAAAAAAATTGTGCATTAGGATTATGTACAATTTTAATATAATGCTGCCAATTCTTTTGTTCAGTAAAACTAAGTGGTTGATCTAACGTGGCTACTAATCGTGTCATTTCCATACGATCAACTTGCGGATCGTATTTCCATGTGCTTAGACCTCCGGTTTGGCAGTCAAACGATAATTGTGTTTGGCGGAGATCGGCTCCGTCTCCTTGCTTTTGAAGACAATTTTCAGAGTGTCTTCTAAAGTGTGTAATACCGTGAATAGTGTTACATTATAATTTATCACCACAATATTTACATTGAGCTATCTATTTAACGTTACCGTTATTGTCGACATCCTCGAATGTGTTAAAGTGCTCCTAAACTGTTGAGGTGTGCTTATATTTTTCTTAAAAATTACAACACTTTCACCAATACTATCGCTTACCCACCGTGTCTAAAAATTTTCAAGCATCGGACATGTCCGTCGCCCGAACTTTCATCACTAACAGGTAAGTGAAGTGAGGAAGGAGAAGGTTAGGAAAGGATTCCCGGAATATTCTAGTGCAACTACCTTTAATCGAACCAAAATATTATTAAAAAACCAATAGTTATATATTTGATTTTTCTTTCCCCACCGTTATTTTAACATTTTTTTTTTAATAAAAGGGCCAAAAAAATAAAGAAAAAAGAAATTTTCACGTGCATTGGCACGCTTATGCCTCATGAGTCATAACCCATGCTTAGCGTTTACCAAATTTCAACGAGGCTGTTCGGCGAACAGCTCTTTTTTAGTTAAAAACACAAAAAAAATAATTCGAATTATAATTTTATTTAAATTCATGTTCTTTTAAGTTTAAATTTGAGTTTAAACTCAAATTTAGGATTAAAACTCAAGTTTAAGTTTTCTCTTCAACTCAAGTTCAGAAACTCAAACTCAAATTAATGAACAATATTTTTTCTATTCTTAATTCTGATTGAGATGATTTTTTTTCTATGTGTTGACAACGAAAAGACGAATAAAACCTCACTCATATATCATATTAAAATTTGTCATCAGTATTGAGTTTTTATTAAAATACTATCTAAATATAAATTCAAATTTTGACCCACTCAAACACAAACGCAAAAAAATTCTTATCTCAAACTATAACTCAAATATACACAACTAAACATAAACTCAAATTATAACTCAAACTTAACTCAAAATTTACACTCAAATCACCTAACTTAAAAATAACAAAAAAAAACAGCCCCAACGTCACGAGGCTCAACCGTCCCCGAAGATTCTCGATTTCCAACCGAGATAAATACGAACGTTACACAGAGACAAGCTCACTCGACTATCATAGAACTGTCAACACTGAATCACCAAAGCGGGACCCACAAAAACCTCTCTTGACCGCACGCCAAGTGTACCCTAACGATCTGAATTCAACGGCGTGTGATGTTGTCGAATTACTAATCTGTGGGAATCAAAGTAGCTTCGATTCCATCTCTATATATACGCACACATTGTGGGTGGTCGCCCAGACTCTCGATTAATCTGGTTCTCCATTTTTTTTTCCTTCTTTCGATTTCTTCCAAAGAGTTGCAGATTCGTCCTTTTCATCTCCAAGTACGTGATTTTCTCTCTGTTTTTTCATTTTATTTTGCGATTTATTGTTTGCGTGTTTGTTGTTTGGTATCGTCTGTTTTTTTCTTTGATTGTTGAATATTTATATATGTATAAATATATAATGATTTTTTGTGGGTTTGGGAAATTTTCAGAATGGGAAGCTCGGAATTCTCATGGAAGTTGGCGGATCACCCGAAGCTGCCGAAGGGGAAGACGGTGGCGATGGTGGTTTTGGACGGCTGGGGTGAAGCCAATCCCGATCAGTACAACTGCATCCATGTCGCCCAGACTCCCACCATGGATTCTCTCAAGACGGTAACTTTTCTTTGCCTTCTATTTTGTTTTTGTTTTTTGTTTTTTTGTTTTATTATGTCTGTCATTGTTTGATAGAATCCATTTCTGACCGAGATCTATTGATTCGGATCCATTTATATCGGTTTTCTTGTTATATTTTGTTGTTCTCGTTCCTCCTGTGCTTAAGGCTTTATGTTTGGTAAGAGGGGAATAAGAGAGAAGAAAGACATGCATAAATTAGGTGAGGAAAATAGGGAGGAAGGAAAGGACTTTTCTCGTATTGTGTTTGGTGTGGATTTCTTATTCTATTTAAAATTTGGGTTAGCTTGAAGGATTTGAAATCTCTCGCTCAATCTATTGGCTCGCTTTTCTCCTGTACCGAACAACGATTAGTAGCAAAATCCTTCCACCAATCCCCTTACCTCTACCTCCTACCATACAAGCTCTAAGTTTTGATTTTCCATTTAGTGACTTGATTGTTTTATGCTTTGTACTAACCATGAAATTCTAACTTCATGAACTGGGCATTTGTTGAACTGCAATTTCTATGTATGAAAGTTCCCATCGAAAGCGTGGATGGTCCATTAATGCCTCTGAGCGTTGTTGGGTTTGTTTGTGGTGGTCTAAAAAAAGAGGAGAATAAATATTTTAATGCTGAGAACTCATGGTGGGGGCTGTTAGACATTGAGGGTAGAGTGATTTATGTTGTATAATAGCTTGAATTGACACGAAGGGATATTTTAAACTTATGTTTATCTATTGTTGTTGATTTCGATAGGGTGCTCCTGAAAAATGGAGGCTGGTGAGAGCTCATGGTACTGCTGTGGGGCTTCCAACGGAAGATGATATGGGCAACAGTGAAGTTGGTCACAATGCACTCGGTGCTGGACGCATCTTTGCGCAGGGGTGAGTTTCTCTACGATTCCATGATAGTGATTGTGTGAAAGCACATCCTGAAAGCATTGATGGCTAACAATAAATTAGTCGTGCAACTAGCCTTTATTTTTATTTTATTAGATTTTTTTGTTTGTTTATTTTTAGTTTTTCTCCAATTGTGTAAGATTGTATTTGTTTCTCCCTTGGTACCAAGATGGGGTTTTTGTAGCATACAACTGTTTGCAATGGCACGTGCTGATTTTACATTTGATTTTTCCATAGAGCGAAGCTTGTTGACCTTGCTCTTGCCTCTGGAAAAATTTATGAGGGAGAAGGTTTTAAGTACATCAAGGAATCTTTTCAAAATGGCACATTGCATCTCATTGGATTGTTGAGTGATGGTGGGGTTCATTCGAGGCTCGACCAGTTGCAGGTAGGTTTATCAGTGGATTATTTAGTGTCATTCTATATGGGTATTTCCCAATCAAGATTATTTTTCCGTCCCTATTGTCTTTATTTGTATATCTGGTGATGCAGTTGTTGCTTAAAGGAGCTGCTGAGAATGGTGCTAAAAGAATTCGTGTCCATGTTCTTACTGATGGCCGTGATGTTTTGGACGGTTCAAGTGTGGGATTTGTGGAAACACTTGAAAATGATCTTGCAAAATTACGTGAAAAGGGTGTTGATGCACAGATTGCATCTGGTGGTGGTCGCATGTATGTTACAATGGATCGTTATGAGGTATGTAATGGCATGGCTTTTGGGATCTTTGTAAATGCAGATCTATTGCTTTTCCTGTGCATTGTGCTTTAGTAATTCATGTTACCATTCTATATACTTTGGAATTCAAGAGAGATATGGTCATTAATTTGTTCATGGTGATGTGTGGGGTCTTCATTTATTAGCGAACCTTTATTTGGGAATTTCACTGCTTTGTTCTTAGTTCTCATATTTTCAAATAAAAGAGTATCGTTTTATTGAAAGAAAATATATTGTCGCCTAAAAAGTAATAGTCAGAGTTAGCAGTCTCATTGCTGGTAGTAAGGGTCAAAGTATTCAATGGGTGCACCTGTTGTGCCGCATAATAGTTGTGGTGTATTCTTTTAATTTGCAGTTCCTTTTGTCTGTTAGCTGCATGTAGCTAAACACTGAAGAAATTATCTACGTTGTTTCCAGCCTTAAGCGAGCTTCTGGATCAATTAATTACTGGATTCCTATCCAGGCAGGCTAAATGAGGGCATAAGTGTCCCACAGGACCCCTTTAATTAGCAATAGGATATTTCTGCTTCTATTTAGTGATGTGTCAAGTGCACAAGTTTTCTTGTGTTTGCAAATTTTTACCTTCTAAAATCCAGTTTCTTGCTGGTCGTATATGTTTTTAGCTGATACAAATAATGCCTAATGAAGTACTTGACTATTTTATTATCTTGCAGAATGACTGGGATGTTGTGAAAAGGGGATGGGATGCCCAAGTTCTTGGTGAAGCCCCTTACAAATTTAGAAGTGCCGTTGAAGCTGTCAAGAAACTCAGGGAGGAAACCAACAGCAATGACCAGTACCTCCCTCCCTTTGTTATTGTTGATGAGAATGGTAAGCCTGTAGGACCAATAGTCGATGGTGATGCTGTTGTAACATTCAACTTCCGAGCAGATCGGATGGTTATGATTGCCAAGGCGCTTGAATATGAAGATTTTGATAAGTTTGACCGAGTTAGATTCCCTAAAATTCGGTACGCTGGAATGCTCCAGTATGATGGTGAGCTGAAGCTTCCAAGCCAATATCTTGTTGTTCCTCCAGAAATAGAGAGGACATCTGGTGAATATCTAGTGCACAATGGTGTACACACCTTCGCTTGCAGGTCAGAATTTACCAAGTTTATAATTTTTGCCACTTCACATGCATAGTAGAGATGTATTTCTACTAGGCATGACTGCAAATCAACTTTTTGGCCCTTTTTCTTTTGAAGGTGCATTTTGGTTCGCTTGCAAGTTAAAGCTCAATATTTGAATATGTATCTTTGCACATTTTGAATCCTGATCAATCAAATTTTAAGGCTTGATCATTCTATTGAATGAGAAATGTTTGTGGTTGATCAGTTGGTTTGAATACTGTTATTGCAACCTTTTAGGAATTAGCTATAGATTTTTGAGGAGTTGAATTGATGTACTCACACACATGCAATTCATGCATATTTGGAACTTTCTTGTGTGATACCGACCTAACTAGTTGGATTTGGAAGTTGACTTGTTTTCTCGAATTCAAGGGCTTCCTATTTGTGCGACTTACATTGTTATTTATATTTTCTGCTCTCAACAGTGAGACTGTTAAATTTGGTCATGTCACATTCTTCTGGAACGGAAATCGTTCTGGATATTTTAACCCTGAAATGGAAGAATATGTGGAAATCCCAAGTGATACCGGAATCACATTCAATGTTCAACCCAAGATGAAGGCCTTGGAGATTGCTGAAAAGGCAAGGGATGCTATACTTAGCGGGAAATTCCAGCAGGTATTATATACCTTGCCATGTGACTTGAACACATATCGTTTTGGACTCGCAATGTGTCCATCTGATTTGTTTTTTCGGATGTTACTCTAGGTTCGTGTCAACTTGCCAAATAGTGATATGGTGGGACACACAGGTGACATTAAGGCTACAGTAGTGGCTTGCAAGGCTGCCGACGAAGCAGTCAAGGTAAAGTGGTTGTAATTGTTTACTATTATTACAATTAAGTTAGAATGAGAATCCGTTATTTTGTGTGACGTGAAATTGTGAGGAGGCTATTCTAAACTAGGCTAAAAAGTTCTATTGCCTCGAACGTTGTTGTAAGGATCTTTAGAAGGATTTACCTAACTAGTATTTTTTGAAATTTCGGTATGGCTAGTGGGAAAAAACTTATTTTGGGAAAATTGTCCATAGAAATATAGTGGGGTAAAAAAAAATAAAAATAAAAAAAATTCAAGCAAGTATGTTTACTGGGTTTTCCACTTGAGTTGTAAATAAGTGGTCATGTACTTCTACAAGAAATTGGTGCTTGCAGCTATTCACACGAATGTGTTAAGTTGAAAAACCATGCGAATAAATAGATAAATAAAATAAAACCTCTTAGAAAATATACCCTCCCATAGTTACAGACAAGACCACTACCTAGAAGCACCTGTTTGCCGCCTTGATGCAAGTGCTATCCCTTAACTTTAGCAAACGGCAATTTTTCAGAATGTCTTGTTGAGTTGGGATGGGGATTAAACGGTGGCTAATTTTTCAGGGGAAAAAAAAAACTGAATTGTTGTGATCCAGTTTGATATTTTAGCAATTCTCTTTGAACTCATCCTTTTAAATTCTAGTTTCAGTTTCTACTGCCGTCAATTAAGGTGGTGTCGCTTGTGTGATTGCAGATGATTCTTGATGCCATAGAGCAAGTGGGTGGAATTTATGTAGTTACTGCGGATCATGGAAATGCCGAAGATATGGTAAAGAGAAATAAGTCTGGGAAACCTCTCCTCGACAAGGATGGCAAGATTCAAATTCTCACTTCTCACACTCTTCAACCAGTAAGTTTATTTCACCTCCTTTCTGCAGAATTTGGTGATGTTTTTTGAAGTTAAAAGAGTAGAAGATAATAAAAGCGGAGGCAGTTTCCTTGTGTAACGTACACTGGATTTCTTGAACTTGAAATCTTGCGGTTTTCTCACCTGAGCTGCCTGGAAACTTGCAATAATCCTTCCACTTATGGAACAAGTGGAATCTACTGTATCAATATGAATTATATCAGGTCCTAATGATTTAATCTAATTTTCCTTCTTTAGGTGCCTATTGCAATTGGAGGCCCTGGTCTGGCACCTGGTGTTCGGTTCCGCAGCGATGTTCCACAAGGTGGGCTTGCCAACGTTGCTGCAACCGTGATGAATCTGCATGGACTTGAGGCGCCAAGCAACTACGAGACAACTCTCATCGAAGTAGTTGATAACTGAGGAAACAAAGGAAAAAGATAGCGTTTTTGAGTTTTTATATTAATCTAAATTTTGACTGAATTTAAAGCCGTGCATAAAGGAGGCTGTCGATTGTGTAATGCTACCTGGCTTAATAAGTTAAGAAACTCCCATTTGCGGTCATAGTTTCACTTTCTGCTAGTTATCTGTGGACATTTACAGACCAGGATACAATTAGCGTGTGTAGAACCAATTCCGTTTCTTTTTTTCACGTTTTTCAAGACAAAAAAATGAGACTGAGAGAGAAAATGTTTTTGAAAGAAAAAAGGTAAAAAAATTGAAAACAATTTCATTTTTTAGTTTAGTGTAAAATCACTTAGAAAATGAAAACAATTTGAAGTTGTTTTTCATTTTTTTTTTCGTTTTCATTTCTTTAGGCAAATGTTTTGTTTTTTGGTAAATGGGTGAAAATTATATAACTAAACGGAGTTTTAGGTTTTTTTTAAATTGAAGATAATCTCTTAATAAAATTACTAAATGTATTTTTAAAAATGATTTTTATCTAAAATTAAACATGTTTTCATTTTCAGTGTCATATAAAAAATAAAATTATTTTGAAATTAATTTAGAATGTACTCAATATATCCAATTTTTGTTACTCTCTTTATTTTTGCCGTTACATGAAATTATTTTGGTTGTATGACTGCAAAATCTGAGTGTTCTCTCGTTCTCGTCTAATTATTCATTGTGGTGATGCGTTTGGTAGAAATAGATAAGCTGCCAGCTATATAATTAGCATGAATAGGGCTTAGGAGTATGATATCTCTTAAATTGAAAATTAATTAGGAACATATATTGTTGGTTAAAGCAATTAAATGTTATCGTACGTCCGTTTTTCTTTTTTCTTTTATTTTATTTTATTTATTTTAAGTCGCGTAAAGTCTTTGATAATTCCCGATACTTCAATCTTGGCGAACAAATTACTCCCAAACCTTGTCAGGATTCATGTAATAGTTGGCAATGCCACTTGTTCAATTCCTACCTCAAAAAGTTGGCAAAGGTAGAGGTCAAAAGTAAGGGGAAAAACTTACTGAGGGCAGGATAAGCAAAACAAAACAACTCTATTCAAAAAGAAAAAAGACACATTAACAAGTTAGCAACTAAAGGAACCACGCTCCTATCCTCTTTTCTACAGTAAAAGATAAAGATTATTTTTAAGATTACTTTTATAAATGTCCTTTGATCGATATAAATTAGTTTTTTTTTTTTTTTTTTTTTTTTTGTAGATATAAGTAAAGCTATTCATTAGGTCAAACTAGTCCAATCCAGTTGGATGTTGGATAGTTAGATTTTAATTAGAAATTGGATTTGTTTGATGAAGAGAGATTTATACAACAATCAGATTGATTGATGACTGATAAAAAAAACTAGTAATTTCGAGTGAATGACCACTCCTCCTTGATGTATTTTGCCAAAAAAAAAAAAAAAAAGAGGTATGCATTTTCAGAATCGGGTAAGTTGACTCAAAATCAATAATTTGAGGACAATAGTTTAATGAATTTATGAAATAAGATTTACAAATAACACAATTTATATTATGATGGTAAATCTTGAATTTAGTGTACAGTAAACTCTAGATTTACAAGCATAACTAAAAAATGTTTATCTTATATTAGTAAATTTAATATAATTTATTAACAGTAAATCCTGAATTTATACTTTAAATGCATGATTTAGTAATAAACACTATATACATTCTGATGGTAAATCTTTGATTTATATGTAAATTTGAGATTTACGAAGTAACATAAATTGTGTTCTGATAATAAATCTTAGATTTACAATGTAAATATATAATTTACGAATAACTCAATTAGTGTTCTGATAGAGTAAATCTAGGATTTACGAGCAGAACTAAAAAATGTTTATCTTGTATCAGTAACTTCTAAATTTACCTTGTAAATCTAAGATTTACGAAAGAATAAAAAACATGTTAGAAGTTCTGCTAGTTATAAATTTAGGTGAAGATGTTGGTGGTTTTAGAGCTACATGTTACATACTATCGATAGATTAAAAGCTTCCATTAATTATATTTTCAAAAAGAGTCTTATGCATATTAAAATCAATGTGTCCTCCTTTGTGTTTCATCGATGAAATCAATTTTTATCAAGTGTTTTATATAGTATGTACCACAGGATCATTCGTATTATTATTTTAGGCCCCGTTCATTTTGCTGATTCGAGTTTAGAATTCGAGTTTTGTTACAGTAAAAAGCTCTCAGAAACAGTCACATCTAACTTTTTTGTTACAGTAAAAGGCTCTCACACAACATCACATCTCAACTCGAATTAAAAACTCGAATTAGCGAACTGAATGAGGATATATATAAGATTATTAAAGCCTCGTTCACTTCGCAGATTCGAGTTTTCAATTCGAGCTGAGATGTGACATTTTCAGAAAGCTTTTTACTGTAGCAAAAAAAGTTAGATGTGACATTTTCTCAGAGCTTTTTATTGTAGAAATTTAGAATTGATAACTCGAATCGGTAAAATGAACGAGGCCTTGAATAAAATTTTATTTTATTTAAAAAAAAAAAAAAAACACACGTCCCATGAGGGCATTTCCTTTTTTTTTTTAATAAACAAAAGGTCATGTCAAATAAGGGAGACAGTGGTTTCTTTTCTTCCCGTCGCATTGGGGGCCACGGGACACATGTCTATCTCACAATTATGCCACCCACATCTCTCCCCTCCCTCTTTACTTTACAAAATTCAAATTTCGAAGCCATCAACGGTCATAAAAAAATAATAAAACAAAAAACAGAAAACAAAAAGAGGAGAAAAAGCCCGCTCGGCGCTATGAAATTCAAATTCTAGGGTTTCCGCTCCTGCAATTCCCAGTCGAAGAGGACGAAGACGAAGATCGAACTTCAATCAATCTCCGATCAAACTCCGAACCAAGAAGAAGCAACAATGGAGAAGTACGAGAAGCTCGAGAAGGTCGGCGAAGGCACGTACGGGAAGGTGTACAAGGCCAAGGACAAATCCACCGGCCAATTGGTCGCTCTGAAGAAGACGAGGCTCGAGATGGACGAGGAAGGCGTTCCTCCGACGGCTCTCCGGGAAGTCTCTCTCCTCCAGATGCTCTCCCAGTCTCTCTACGTCGTCCGCCTCCTCTGCGTCGAGCACGCCGACAACCGCAAGGACGCCTCTAAGCCGCCGAAGCCTGTCCTCTACCTCGTCTTCGAGTACCTCGACACCGATCTCAAGAAATTCATCGATTCTCACCGCAAAGGCCCCAATCCGAGGCCACTTACCCCCAGTTTGATCCGCATTTTCCTCTACCAGCTCTGCAAGGGCGTCGCGCATTGCCACTCCCATGGTGTTCTGCACCGCGATCTCAAGCCGCAGAATCTGCTTCTCGATAAGGAGAGGGGGATTCTCAAGATCGCCGATCTAGGACTCGGCCGCGCCTTCACTGTGCCGCTCAAGAGTTACACGCATGAGATTGTTACTCTTTGGTATAGGGCTCCCGAGGTCTTGCTTGGATCGACGCATTACTCCACCGGCGTTGACATGTGGTCCGTCGGTTGCATTTTCGGTATGCGGCTGGTCTAGATCGTTGAATTTTTGTTTTTGTTTTCGTTTCCCTGGTTTCACTGAATTTTTTGATGTTTTGATTTTTTGATTTATTTTATTTTATTTTATTTTTGTTTGTTCTTGTTTGAAGCCGAGATGGTAAGAAAGCAGGCTCTGTTTCCTGGAGATTCGGAATTCCAACAATTGCTTCACATTTTCAGGTATGCTACTATTGGATTAAATGGGGTATTGGTTGATTAGATTTATGCTTCTGTAATTTGGATCTCTAAAACAAAACACTCTTGACATTTTTATCACGAAACATTATAAAGTTTTGACTTTTTCGGCTTTATGGGGTGATAAAACAGGAAGCAAGGGTGTTGAAAAAAGCCTACGCTGTTTTGCTCTATTGCTAATTATTTGTTTTGATCATTAGCTTCTCAAGAAAAAAATGTAAATCCTTTAAATTTCAGGGTTTCTACCTTTTCGATCAGGGGATTAGTTTATTTTCTAATATCAACCATCCATCCATTTTTGGGTTTGATGTTCTATGCAGGCTGCTAGGAACACCCACTGAGAAGCAGTGGCCAGGAGTGAGTACTCTGAGGGATTGGCATGTGTACCCGCAATGGGAGCCACAGAACTTGGCTCGTGCTGTTCCTTCTCTTGGAGGAGATGGAGTTGAGCTTCTTTCGGTAATATTACTTGTCCTTGAAATGAAACTGTGCAATTCTTGAAAGGCAATAAGAAACTACCTCAGTGGTTTAGATGGACCGGAAATAGGACTTCTTAGTGCATTAAGTAGTGTTGAGCTTGTTAAGTAGCTCGGCAAATCATTAGTGAGCAGACTCAACATCAAAAATTTAGGTTGGTTCTATCTTAACAAAGCAAAATTTGACAAACTAGAGATTGATTTTCAAGTCTTCATGGATTGTTCTGCTTTCAATCACAAGTGGATTTCTCATGGACAGTATATTAAGTCAGTGCCCATATGATGCTGGCTAATTGGCTCTTAAGTTGTAGCTTTTACCATTTAGGCCTCGTTTATTTTACCGATTTGAGTTTTTAGTTTTAAGTTTTTACAGTAAAAAGCTCTCAGAAAATATTACATCTAACTTTTTTTGCTACAGTGAAAAACTCTCAGAAAATATCACTTCTCAACTTGAATTGAAAACTTGAATCCGCGAAGTGAACGAGACCTTAGTGTTTTATTATTTTTCTTCCATCGATTGGATATTTAGTCCAGATCTCTCGCTTTCCAAATTTTTATTTTAAAGAACTTAAGTTTATCCTACAACTTGTCATATATAGGACGTTGGATATTGTACCTACTTAAAGAAATGAATGCTTGATTGCTACATGATATTTGCTCATTTCATTGCAGAAATTGTTTCTATGTTTTAGTAAGATTTCTCCTCCTATTTTCAATAATATAAACAATTCCTGAATCCACTGCCTTTTACTTTTAATCTTGATTTGATGTCAAAAGTATCTTTCCTGAGTTTTGATATCTATCAATGGCTTAATCTCTGAATTTGAGTTGGGGGTCCAGCCATCTGTGCTATGGTTACTTTCACTGTTATTTTTTACACAAAAATCCAATAGCTAATTGTGTGTTTCTGTCTCGGACAACGCAGAAAATGCTGAAATATGATCCAGCGGAGAGAATTTCGGCCAAAGCAGCGTTAGAGCATCCTTACTTTGACAGCCTTGACAAGTCTCAATTCTAAAGTTCAATGGCCAAGACAACATAACATAATCTTGAAGTTTATCTGTCTGGGGTAATATGGTAGTTACCAAGATAATATGGTGTGAAGTCACTTATCATCATCTTGGTGATTCCAATATAGGATATGTTGTTTGCCGTTTGCATTGTGTTATAGATATCTGTTTTCCGGTAAAAAGAAGTTATATATATTTTCCTTTTATTTTGGCAGAAGTTTTTGAATCGTGATGTGATGAAGTATCTTGGGTGATTGTAAACACGGAGGGTTTTAGAAGATGAACATCCACATAATATTTATATTTTTTCGTAACACATTTAACATTTTCTGTCATAATTTGAATAACACTATTTTATTTCTACTATAGTTGTAAATTTATCTCATGCCACAACTTGTAAGTTATCTTTTCATAATCTGTAGGTTATTTTTTATAATCTGGAGATTATTTTTTCATAATCTGCATGTTATTTTTGGTAATGACATCAAAATTTTATGCCATGATATAAATAATAAAATTAGAAAAAATCATTGTTAAACTTGAAATTGTTTTATTAACTTATTTATTGCTGGAAAATAAAGAAGCATAAAGAATTGTGTGCTTGTATAACGGTCAATATCGTACAATGAACTTTGCTTAGTTTGGTATTAATGTTCGCTTCCAAAATCAGCTTCTGTTTGAAGAATTGTGTGCTTGTATTTGATAAATCTTTTCAATGTGCTTTTTAGAGAATTTTTAAAGAATCTATAGTCAAAATCAAAAGCAGTTCAAAGACAACTTTAGCTTTTAAATTATGTAGGAATCGGCATAGTACAATTAATAAAACTTTTATAATACCCTAATAAAATTTAAAATTTACAATCTTTTTAATTTAAAATTCAGACTCGTAATATAATATAATATAATAATACAATAATATAAAATAATTTATTATAGTGTAATAGTAAATAAATAATATCATAATTATATTAATAACTCTAATATTATTATTTTAT
>NW_010384344.1:600761-618033 GCF_000414095.1 Morus notabilis
ACGTAATATTATAATATGTTTTATAATATTGTAATTATATTAACCATTTTAATAATATTATTATATTCTATATCATAATTATATAATATGTTATTTAATAATAGTTTTATTGTATTATATTAAATATAATAATAAATATACATTATATTGTACTTATATATGTTATATTATAATATAATATAATATGATCATTATTTTTAATTATTTCAATTATTATTTTAATAATATTATTATATTCTATATCATAATTATATAATATATTATATAATAATAGTTTTTTTGTATTATATTAAATATAATAATAAATATATATTATATTGTAATTATATATTATATTATAGTATAATATAATATAGTCGTAATTTTTAACTACCTATAGTAATTCAACTTTATAATTTACCAAATGTTATTACATTAATTTTAGAACCAGTACAACTACTATAATTATAGTTTACCAAACACTTAACTGCCTTTTGTAACAGCTGTTTTTTCTTTCAACACAGCTAAAAGTAATTTTTTCAAAATCTATAGCAATACCAAACTAAGCCTTTGTCTTCATCTTTCAATGAACCTCTTCACACCTAAAGGGGTAGCTGATACGAGATGGGGTGGTAATTTTGATATGATACGATAATGTGATTTGAACTTGAAATCTATGATATGATTGACACGAGATTAACTTGAATTGTTTTTTTTATATATATTAAAAAATAGACAATGTTGTAAAAGAATAAATTTTAACAAATTTAATTTAAATAAAATGAAAAGTTAAATTCTTAAAGCAAAGTTATAAATGAATGGATTAATTAAGAGTAAGTGAATGTACCAGATTTGCAATAAACGGATGTGATCCATGTGTTTTATCGACACGTATACGATCCAAATATATATATATATATATATATATTGAACTTAAGGTTTCAAATAATAATATGATGATGGTTCGCAAAGAGACTTGAAGCATAGATTATTTTGGCTTCGTGAATTTGAACTTCGAAAGTAACATATTAGCATATGTTGGGTTGCCACTTGCCACACTACGCACGATTTCTCCCCTGATCAATGCATTGTCCATGTAAGTTGTTAGCCAAACGTAAATTATCTTTTGTATTCGGTAAAGAAAAAATAACGAGAATAATTGCATTTTATTGGTGACGTCTTTTGGCATGTTGCCTGGCGCCAACCATAAAAATAAAAATACACTTTAACTTTTCCCTTTTTTTCACGGTGGATCTTGAATTTTTAATTTTAATAATATACAACTCAAACTTTAAAATCAAAAGTAATTATGATTTAATAGCTAACGAATATTGTCAAAATAACGTTTAAAATAAGAAATTCACATGTAAAAAGTAAATATTATTATTTATTAAATCATGTCATATGTAAATTGTATGGCTCCAATTGTTAATTTAATAATGTCATTAGTTATTTAACTTTAATTGTTACTCACTTTAAAATTAAATGTGTATTTTTTCAAAATTAGAAATATGAGATTCATAAAATAAAGAACAAATAGTTTGAGATGTAAAGGAGCAATTTACTCTAAAAACAAAGGCATAATAACTTCTTAAGTCTTAACTTTGCAATTGTTTGGAATGCAACCGACAGTTTACAGTTTACGATTTCTTTTCTAAATTTTTGGAACGAAATTCAAGAGGCAACCACTGGATTCTACAAAACGTTCCTTTTTATTATTTATTTATTATTATTATTATTATTATTTTGTAAAATTTGATTGCATACCCATACCCTTACAAGCAAAACTTACGTGGCTGCTGCGTAATGAATTCCATTTTAAAAGTGGACAATTATTAAAGGTTTGTTTGCCGTGGAAAATTATTGCAATGTGCGTACATCTTTTTTTTTTTTTTTTTTAAATAGGGGGCAATGTGCCAAAGGTGCCATGAACTTTTTATACAAAATTGTCAGAACTAATTCATGAAATGATCCTTATAAGTTATAAATCATCATCCCAATGATCATAATGTTTTTAGTGATCCTAACTTTTCTTGTAATTGACATAATACATAAGTTGTCAATTAAAATAAGTATTTAAACATTTATCAAGTTATTTGAATTTGAATAGTTGTCATTTTCCAATAAAAAAATAGCGACTCATTTATCACATGAGCTCCTTTTAGAAAATTTTATACAAGAGTTAGAATGACAATACTAAGTCATAATACCAAAAACCACTTTCCATTTCCATTGTAAGATACAAGTTTCAATTATTATTTTGACAATTTATCCCTGATGTATCCCCCTTTTACTATGACATTTAGTTAGCAAACATAAAAATCAATGGCCGCCTTACTTTCAACTACAAATCCTCAAATTTCAATTCAAATCTTAACACAAATCACTCAAATTTTTAAATCAATCAGTAAACACAATCCAAAAAAGGTTAAAATAGGACACATTACAATAATTTAGATGACGTTTGGTTAATAGGTTCAGAATTATGGTTAATGATTCTGATTTTTGAAATTTAAATTTTTTATGAGAGAAAAATACTGTAGCGAACCAAGAATCATGATTCAGAATGAGGCTAGAACCCTCGAAACAAACGTAGCATTAGTAAATTTAGGAGGTAAGGTGTTAAAATTAAAAGTTTAAAGAGCAAATTATCAAAAAAATAAAAATAAAAATTTTAAAAAGGAAAAATGAAGGAAAGAAGAGTAAAACTGTTTTCGTGGAGTAGGCCGTGTAAGTCGGGGGAGAGAGGGGTGGTGATTTACTGATTCCTCTCGTATTGGCTGGCAAAATATCGAACGTTACTATCCCAACCATGCCAAAAAATTGAAGCAGAAGAGAAAAGAAATGAAGTAGTTATTGATTTAGATATTAGTTATCCAAAAAAGTCAATTAAGTCACTATTCCCTTTTCCCCAACAAACGACAGAACAGCAAAATATTATTGGATCATATCCATTGCCTCGCAAAATTTCTCTTTTTTCTCCTTTTTCCCCCTATCTTTCATTCTTTTTCTGCTTTTGGGATTCTACCTTCTATTTTCATTTTAATCATACATACACAGGCTAACATTGATCAAAACAAGGAAGAAAAGTACAAAATTATGGTGTAACAATTTTATAAAGAGAAATAACGTTTGTAGATACGAAGTTAGCTAGAAGAAAGATATCATATAATATATCTGGGGTAGGATTGTGGAATGGAAGGATTGGATGGGTTCATAGAGAGATTGTTGGAAGGAAGGAAGAACAAAGGCAAACGGATTCAGCTGATCGAGTCCGAAATCCGACAACTTTGCATCAAAGCCAAAGAGGTTTTCCTTAGACAGCCTATGCTTCTTGAGTTAGAAGCTCCCATCAACATTTGTGGTACGTTTGTTTTTGCACTTTTCTTTTTCTTTTATTCCTCTTCTTGTTCATCTTTTTGATATTTTATTTATTCCTGATTTTTTTTTTCTTTATTGAACAATAAAACTCCGTCATATAGAATTCTTGTTTGATGAATAATAAGCTCAAAAATGTTTTCAGGCCCTTGATCAGTTAGGTAGATCAGGGATATTTTCATGTTATAACTCTTCTTAAGCATTCTCAATTACTATGCATTTGTGATGTTGTTAATAGGCTTTTCAAACGGTAGATTGGCAATAATAAGGTTGTTGATATAATATACCAATACTTTTTAAAAAAAAATCAATCACTTCTATGCCAAAATGTGTGACCAACATTGTAAGGGATAAATATACTCTCAAGTTTCAACATTCTTTTAGGTGATCAAATAGCAATGTTATGAGTGGTTGAAAAAGGAAAAATAAAATAAAAATGATACTTTGCATTTTTCACTCAGAAATGCTCTTCCCCTTTGCTACAATATGGATTGATCTTTGGCATAATTACTTAATCCATCCAATTCTAAATACCAAAGCTCATGTTTGTTTTTACATAGACCCCTATTGTATTGGAATTAGGCTCCCTTTTACTGTTGTCAACTAATCTCTTCAATGTTCGATTCTACTCTATGTTAGAACATTTCTGTGAATGCTATTCTGATCTAAGTGGTCTTATTCTGTGTCCCGTGCTAGGAAGCATTACTCCTCTTTTCATTCCAAATTCAAGAATACGACCGATACGATTGATTGGTCTGTGTGCCTCTCTTATTACTTTTTTGTATCCCCCTGTCCCTCGGATACAATTCGATCCTTCTACGGCCAAATCTCAATTTGTGGAAAGCCTTCGATGGCTTCCTTATGAAAACATCCATTTTTATTTGGGTATAACTCAAACTGTTATTTAGGATTCAAATCTTAGTTCAGGATTCAAACTGATGTTTGGGAGAAGAAAATTTAAAAACAATTCAAACCATTAACAATGGTTCAAGGACAACTCAAATTGTTGATTTTAGAATTCACCTCCCCCTAAATTCTAACAATCTGAATTGTTGTCAACAGTCTAATAGTTTCAGATTCTACTTTTTCTTTCTTTTCAATTTCAATATTAAAAATGTCATAACTTCTTTATTTTAATTCCGATTTAGATGATTTTTTTTAATGTGTTCATAAAAAAGAGAGGAACAAATCCACACCCATATTGCATAGTTTTAATGTCATTTATAATGAGGTTTTATAAGATTTGTTACAAAACTCTAATGACAGTTTTCAACACTTTATTCAAACATAGTTAGGATTTTATTCATAATTCAAATTACAATTTATTTGCATATCCAAATAACAATTCGGGTCACAGTTTGAATTATTACAGTTCAGATTCTACAATTCTAATAAAAAAAGTTCAAATATTCACGGTTTGAATTGTTGAACCAAACAAAGCCCAAAATAGTTGTGATTGCACTTGGTTTTTTGAAATAACGAGGTTGTGTGTTTGACATGCGTAGATTATTAGAGATGATTAGTAAGAGCGTGAACTTGTCCTCTTTCTGTTTGGTCTATTAAGTGTCACGTGCCCAGATAACATGAAAAACCATACGTACATGTGAAAGCTTTAAGAACATACATTCACATTCTACCCCAAGAAAATGTGAAGAATTGCTGTTTGTTGGCAGGTGACATACACGGTCAATTCCTGGACCTCCTGAGGTTGTTTGAGTACGGCGGTTACCCACCGGATGCCAACTACTTATTCCTCGGAGACTATGTGGACAGAGGAAAGCAAAGCATCGAGACCATATGCCTTCTCCTTGCTTACAAGATCAAGTACCCTGACAACTTCTTCCTCCTGCGCGGAAACCACGAGTGCGCTTCCATCAACAGAATCTACGGATTCTACGACGAATGCAAGCGCCGGTTCAGCGTCCGCCTGTGGAAGATCTTCACTGACTGCTTCAACTGCTTACCAGTGGCCGCAGTCATTGACGACAAGATCTTCTGCATGCACGGAGGGCTTTCCCCAGACCTAGAAAGTTTGGATCAGGTCAGAGCCATTGAAAGGCCTGTTGATGTGCCGGACCAAGGACTCTTGTGTGACCTTCTTTGGGCTGATCCTGATAGGGATATTAAGGGGTGGGGTGAAAATGACAGAGGAGTTTCCTTCACCTTTGGGACAGATAAAGTGGCTGAGTTCTTGAAGAAACATGAGCTTGATCTTGTATGCCGAGCTCACCAGGTATGAATCATGTTTAGTGGGTGTCAATCTAGTTGAAAAGCGTTAAGTTTCTCATGTATCAAATTAATTTAAAACGAAAAGGTTTGATGAACAAGTTTTTGCTTTTAGTTACAATTTGGTGTCTAAAACTATAATTTCATAGTTTTTTTTTTCCCTCTCTGTCTCTATCTAATAGTATATTTTTACATGCCTAAAACAGTTCTCTCTCTCCCTCTCTCTGTCATGGGCAGGTGGTGGAAGATGGATATGAGTTCTTTGCAGACAGGCAACTTGTGACCATATTCTCAGCCCCCAACTATTGTGGAGAGTTCAACAATGCCGGTGCCCTTATGAACGTGGATGCAAGCTTGCTATGCTCATTTCAGATTCTCAAACCTTGGAAAGGGAAAGCCCCACAGCAGGAATAAATAAATCCACGAGACAGATTAGAGAAACAAAATATGATGGAAATGCAAAAGGATAAATCCATGATGAGTGTTACGTGGCAGATTTGTTTGTTTCAAAACATTATTTTTTCTCATTAGTTGTAGATAATTCTTGAACTAAAAGCTCTGTACATATTACTCCTCAAATGTAATTGTTCTGTATTCTCGTGGCATTTTCACCATTTGAACCGTTTATACTAGTGGGTTACCGAAGTTTGTCAGGCCTGTTAAGCTTCCTAATATATTTTAACACGTGCCTCGTAGCTTCAAGAAACTTGTCGAGTGGAAATACCACTTTGCCAAAGCAAGTAAGGGGGGAAAAAACATATTTAGCAAAACCAAAACCAAAAAACAAAAGAGAGAAAAAAGGCAACTAACTTTGAGGGTGTTCTCTTGTAACAACAATGATCCAATTCTACATTCTAGATTCGAATTCAGCAAATTACATTTAGTAATTCGGCAGCAGAGCCTATGGCCGCAACCCCACCTCTTTCAAGAAGAGCGAGAGCCAACTCGCATTCATGCCATCCTCTCAATCCGCTTGCCAACGTCCTCAAGGTCTTTAGCTTCAGTTCTTGAATCCATGCTGGAGCAAAATTCACCATTAAGCCAACTAAACAAGAGACATAAGCTTTCCAAGTGGCAGGATGACAAGCCAGTGCTATTTTTCCTTCCAATACCCCAGCCAGAAAGTCCATGTGGACCCCAACGATGCGTACTCTTTTTGTTAATACCCACTTTGGCAGTTTTCCATGTACACTCCACAGCAAAGAGCCTGAAAGAAGGAATAGATATGCCATGGCGTATCCTTCCACTACACGGGATACAGCACTCACTTCCCCTTGTTTCATATCCTTCCTCGAGAGTAGCCAGGTTGGGATAGTCTCCATGTACAGTTCCTGTACCATCCGAAACCCGCCTGCAACACATAAAAGGCTTGCACCAAGCGTAGCCACCTCCCTTGCCCTTGCAGTGGCAAGGCAAAGTGATGCTTGGCTAGATTTCAAGCGAGGAGATTCTGCAGTTGCCCATCTCAGAGCTGAGGTCCGAGCATACTCTGCAACAAGTTCTACAATCACAACGTTGATGTATAGGACATTCTGCATTGACTGCCAAGAGCGAAGGTAAAGAAATCCAGGTGCAAGAAAACGACGAACACTGCGATCTGAGATGGTGGATCCCAGCAGACCATTCACACCACTTTCATTGGACAATGATGGGGTTAAAACATGGAGTGATCCAAGATATGTGGTGAAGCAACTTCTAAGGAGTTGGGCAACAGATTCTTTATTGTGTCTGAATACAGAACGCGAGCATGAAACAACAATGAAGTCATGCCAGCGCCGGACCTTTTGGGCCCAAAGACTGCCTACAATAGGCATGCCAGGCAAAGGGCAACTTGAGGCACAACTCTCTAAGGCTGGTCCAGCAACAGCATGGATGTAATCGAGACTCTTGTCTAGCTTAAAAGTAATAGTTAAACTCACAAGAGCAGCCATAGGCAGTGGAAGCGTTATTTGTGAAGCCTCTGCAAGTCGTTAAAAAGGAGATTAGCATTCTTTTTTTTTTCCTTTGTTAAGAAAGATGGACTAGCAGTCCTTAAACAACTAATTTCATGTGAAATAACTTTCGAGGACTTGCATAACTTTTTCCTACGAGTTATGACAAAGACAAAATCTGAAAGACAAACCCCAAAATATGTCACATGCCAAAAAAATTATTCTTCCATAACTTTTTTCCTACTTGTTATCACTAATTAAATTATGTGTTAGTAACTATGAAGCAATAAAACTAGAAATCCAATGAAATGTAGAGACAATATGAGGGTTCATATGACAGAGAAGAAAAGAATGGGAAACATCTACCAGAGAAATAGCTTGGAATACTGACGCCAACAGCAGCAAGTATTTCTTTTATTTCAGACTGAACCGATGGAAGCATCGGTGCTGGACTTGGCCAATCATTTCCATTCATTGGGACTGATTTCCATATACCGCGAGTAATTTCTGCAGAGAAGTAACTAATAATAGCAGCAAGGGATGCTGGCAGAAATTCGACAAGATCTCTCAAGCCTGCAAACATTCAAGACCTCATAACAAGGCGTATAAATAAAACCAGAGCAAAATAATAATATTCTGCAGGGAGGAGAGACTAAACCGGGAATAAAAAAGTTCAACAGCAAGAAAAGCATCACCAATTAACCTGTTGTCAAGTCGCGAGAGGAAAGTCTTCCATGAGCACAAGCAGTTAAAATTGCCTCAAGAACAAAAGGAATAGCTTCTAACACCTCCCAGGCAGGAAGGTGCATGGGTCTCTGAAAGGAATCTTCTCCAGAGCTTGTAAAGGAGCCATTACTGGACGATATTGAAGAGTTACCCAATGCAGATCCAGTTTTAGTTATTTTCAAATATATCATGTTTAAGATCTTATTCGCAACTTGATGAACAGGGCTTTCACTAGAGAGGCCAGAAAGAGTTGAAGCCACACAAGACTTGTTTTGCCAATACCAGGTCTGTAATTTCGGGAAGGAATGAACGTATATGCCATTATCAGAGGCATTTTCAATCCGACCTGGATTGCTGTCTGTTTCATACTGAAAAAAGGCAGTGCGGCTATTATGCAATAACAGAAGATACTCCAGACTAAGCTCACCTCCAACTGCTCTGGTGTGCTCCGTAATGCAGTTCTCAAGAGGAGGTCTATAGAACTTCCATAGACGAAGAAGAAAAAGAAATGCTAAAGAAAAAACCATGTAAATGGAGGGATCATCACCCTTGCTTGACTTGGCGCTTAATGTAGTAGGTTCAAGCGAACCAAAGACCTCACAAAGTGGCATCAAAGAAGCAGCAACCTCGGGGACCTGTTGGTATAGAAAAAATTTGAACCACCAGAGTCACCAAGAGCCCGAGTTTCAACTTGCAATGATCAATCAAAGCAATCGATGTATAAAACGCCTCAAGGAAGAATCAGAACTAAAAGGCCAATAGTAGAGCCACAGTGGTTAAAAGACAATAATTTTGACTACTCGTTTGAAGTTCTTTTCATTTTACTTTCTAAGTTGACAAGGAAAAACTAAGAGCATAGTTTAAAAAGTAAACAAAAATGATAACTTTTCCATCCTTCCATGATCGCAAAAATATATGCAAGCACTAATCCCTTATTCCAGCTTCCTTTCAAAAAGTTAAAAAGAAAATTAAGTTTTCATCTCTTTCAATTATCTCAAGGGGAAAAAACAAGAAAAATAATTCATTTCAAAAATTTAAATGAATTAAGGTTAAATTGCTTAAATTTCCAAGTGATGCTCATTTCAGTTGAAAGCAAATTAATTAATTTTCCCAACATGGCCCTGCAACATCAGACTCAATGTCTACAACTTAATAAAGTTTTGGAGGCTAAACTACAAGGGAAAAAAAGATTTAGGGGTTTTAAGTAGCAAAAAAAGACAATCTTAGGGTGAAGTGGTAATTTAACCTAAACCTCAACAATATCCCAAAATCAGTGTACAGCCATGCGGGCATGCACACACAGGCACACCAAAAATAATAAATAAATAACCTGAAACTAAAGTTGATGCTTTCAGCCATTAAAAAAAAAAAAAAAAAAAAAAAACCCTAGTGAAATTGAGAAAAGTACCAATTGCAGAGCCTCAGAAAAACTGTCAATATGCCAATCATCTCAGGATTAATGTTGACATATTGACATATTATTTGAGGTATTAAATTACGGCTAAACGTCTATGGATGAGTATGGACATCCTGATATAATGACAACTATTAGATAATATCATTCAATACATCAAAATTAAACAATTCAGCATTTTATCAAATAATAAGGGCTGAATTATCAAACAATGACAGACGAATGACAGACAAATATACACTATGGCTGCCTCTTACCCAGGGAATGTAACGCAATATATATAAGAGTCTTACCACACCGTGCAAAGAAAATATGTGAACAGTATCAACAGAAGAAGCTCCATAAAGGATGCCACTCAGCATCGGCATATAATCAACGAGGTGACTTCTTTCTCCATTATAGTTGGGAGGTACAGGAGGAGACAGAAGCTTGACCAGAACACGCACCACATGTTCCTGCCAAAAGCAGGCAATTTTAGTAGGTGAAATCCTCTTTAAAAATCTATTCAGGTATTTCTCATCCTGGCTTTCAACCCAAGAAGAAAAAAAAAATAGAATTCGTAGAAATCGAGAAGCTTCCAAAATTCGAGTTCTTCGAGGGTGGAAGCAAGGAAGGGGGAAAGTATTGGGTAATGTATTCGAGTTCTCTCTCTCTCCTCCCCCTCCCCCTTCCTTGAACTCACTTTGTGAGCCTTTTTTTATATCCAGTTGTGGACTCTTATACCCTGTTTGTTTCCGTTTTCATTTCCATTTTTCACGTTTTTCGAGATTAAAAAATAAAAACGGAAACATAAAATGCGTTTGGCTTAAAAAATTTTTAAAAACGAAAACAAAATCGTTTTTTTGTCTTTTGTGAAAAATTGAAAACGAAAAAAAGGTGTTTTCATTTTCTCGTTTTCGTTTTCTGAAAACGGATTTCATTTTTTTTTTTTCATTTTCTTCTCTCTTTTCTGAAACCGTTTGTCTTATATAATGATGTTTATTTAATATATTTAATAATATTATTTATAGTTTCAGTTTTTTTTAAAACTGAAATCAATCTCTGAATAAAACTACCAAACGCATTTCAGAAATAATTTCAAAATGAAAATGAAAATGTTTTCATTTCTATTTTCATATAGAAAACAAAAACATTTTGGAACCAATTCCAAACGCACCCTTAGCGTTTACAAAGTCGATTACAACATTTGGAAGAAAAATGGAGAAATGAACAAGCAAATAAATTTGTTCTATATTTAGGTCAGTATATTGGAGAAATTACTAAATGAGGTAGCTCAGACATAATATAGAAACATTAAAAAAAAAAAAAAGGAACAATTCTAAGTCTTGCATCTATGAATAAATGTGAGTTGAGCAACATACAAATTGCAAAGCACAAGCAAGGACAGTGTCATTTTTCTTAATGGATTTTGACAGAATGACAAAAAGTTTAGGTCCACAAATGTAAAATAGCACCCTCATTGTTCTTGGTCTGCTGCAAGAGAACTTCGATACTAAATGTAAAGTATCAAAATAAAAAATAAAAAAATAAAAAGAAAAAGAAAGGGTTTACTTTCTTATACTGTGGTCCAATCCTTATCAAAACTTCAATGTCAACTTTTTTTTTTTTAAACTAAAGCTGTCTGTAAAATTAAAATAAGTGTTGTGATTCTGTAACAGAAAAGCAAACATTAGAAGCATCTCTGTGCAAAATGAGAATAACAAACTTGCATTGAGAAACTTTACATACCAATGCACCATTATTGTACCTGAGTGTTCCATCCACTTCTCAAAGATGCACCACATAGAATCTTTGCTGCAGCTGACTTCTCTTCCTCTGATCCATGTAGTGCAATATGATACAACTTCTCTATCTCTGCTAAACTTGAAAATGAGAACAAAAAGAAATCAATGAACAGCAAATTTCTCGTTTACAGTTAGAAGTACACAAAAGTTGTAATGTATACCTTGAAGCAGGAGTTGAAACAAGGGAACTAATTAAGTTTCCACTCAAAGGTGCTCCTTCTATAAATTTTGACCAAGGAGACTCTTGAACTGGTGATGCTTCTGACGGCGAGATTGCTGATGCAGGCACATAACCAGGCCAAAAATACGCTGATGTGTCTATAAAATTTCTTGCAATGCAAGCCTCCACGATAAGGTGTCTCATGTTTCCACCTGAAAAGCATATGAATTAGTTGCAAATGACGCTGAGAGACCCTGTAACATGTAGTAAGTAGGTAAGATCAAAACTGAATCATTAAGTTCAAAACAGACCAGAATTTATAAATCCCTGACCATTGCTTCCATAATCTACACGATCCTTTTCGTTTCTGGAATTATGTACAAATCGAGCAGCTTTTGTAACAGCAACATTAGCCGCACCAACAACTGATGGAGGAGGACATAAGAGGGCAGGAAACTGTCCAAGAACATGGAGGGAGGAAATTAATCCATGCTTCCTTGGAACACGAGTCTTCCCACTCATACCATGACCATGATCAGTTTCATATCCAGACACAATAGTTGACGGGTGAGAGGAGGGATACAATTGGGTCTCATCCTCCAGAACCTTAGAAATGGCCAAAGGGACGATAGACAAAAGGACACAAAGGCGTGCCTCAAGGTGGGGAACCGGGCCTTCAAGAGGATCGCGTTCCTAAAAATGAAGAATGGAGCAGAAAGTAATTATATGCTCAATGAACTTCTTTTTCTCTTTCCAAGAAAAGATAGCTAAGGTAAAGTAATCTCAACTCGTTGAACAAGCCTAAGGGCTGAAAACCAGAGAGCAAGGAAGGTTTCTTGCCATGTTGCCTGGTTAAGTATTTGGAGTGTTACAGTTACATCTGCAGTTAGGCCATTGAAATCATAAGAAGAATAATGTAAAATAAAACCTTAGTAGTTTCTGGCCATATTTACCCCGTTTAAAAAAACAATTACACAACTATACATAGAAGTTAAAAAGAGATAAATTCATTACTCTTCAAAATTTTACCTGCAAGCACATCAATAGCTGATTTTATAGGAAGTTGCTTTCCATCAATTGTGTTTTCCATGTAAACATCCAAAGCAACCCAGCAGGAAGAACGACCAGATTCATAATTGCTGAGAGAAACTGGTTTACATGATCCATTAGCAACAAGCATTCCAATAATCTGGCGCTTGTCTAAATGGAGTTCACAACCGACAACTCTTAGGATGTTGGCAGAAAATATTTCCAATAATTGCATTGCAGGTTTCAAATCCGAGGATGCCAACCTATGGGCTTTAAGAAGCTCTAGCCTACGTAGGAGGCCATTGAACTTTTCTGGCCTATTAAAAGAAAGTACACAAAAACTTATGCAAATTAATGCACTGATGGATATCCAAAATACATTTTCCACTTCCTAAAACTAAGCATGGGCATGATTGCACAGTCTCACAAGCGCTCTATCGAGATTGCCAACCAAATTCGAGTAATATGCTGGCTTTATTCGCTTCTTAATAACAAGGAGAGCTAATTTTAACTTATATCACTAGACCATGAAAACATGGTCCACAAGATTTCTTTAAGGTGAAAGTAAAGATAATTGTAATACAATACTACTAATATTTAATCATGATTCAACCTTAGTATACACATATGATATTTGTTAACGCCCTAAATTTGCATGCTATTATTTTTCTTCACAACCTTCTTGGGGCGTCAAAAATTAAAGTGGACAGCAGTGGCTGATGTTGTCATACCACTGCAAGCCATAAAGCTTAGTGAAAAGTTTGAAAAAATTGAATGTCAGTTTGCCAAAGAAAATCAAACAGAGGTCAAAGAGGCAGAAATAGGGGTCTTACATATTGAAGTGAACAAGACGAAGTAGAAGCACAGCTTTTCTGCTTTCTAGTAGTTTTCCCAGCACGTCCAAGGCCTTCAAAGTATTCTTGCTTCCCATCTCACCACGATATTCTTTTCTTCCCATATTATGACTTTCTCTGGGATCTATGTCCATATCGTCGCAATCAGTACTTACAAATGCTAAACTTGATACATCCAAAGACGACTTCTGTAATCCCCAATCATCTAATATGCTATCAATCAAACCTATGACAACACTGAAAAAGAACAACACATACGCATGCCCAAGCTCCAAGGTAGGAACATCATACGTCTGAGAAAGCCGAAGGGAAAGATCAACAGATTTTATTATCCTGTCATAAAGAAAACAAGCATCCCACTTTCTTTAGTTGATTGATTGTGAGTTATGCTTGCAATGCAGTAACTTTTTAGCAATCACCCGTTCAACTTTAGATTAAACAAAACACAAAATGCCAACCTTTCTAGTTATCTGATAATTCCGAACATATAAGTGCAAGCATGGCATGGAAATGCAATAGCATAAAATTAGGAACTGGGGCCTCACATTCTTTTGGTTAAAAAAAAAAAAATCATGGTTAAATCAGATAACTAGATATTAGGAACTGGGGCCTCACATGAACAACATGGGTAGGTTTGGAAAGATATTATAGTACGCATTGTATTAATTAAACAATATATGAACATAGCCAACCGCTGCATGATTCTAAAATAATACAATTCGGAGTGCTATTATGGCAATCCAAACACGTCCTTAATTCCCTAATGATTATAAAATAATACAATAACGAGTGCTAATACGGCATTCCAAACGCGCCCTAAAATCCCATATGCGGTATGCCTAAACAAAGAAACAGAGAAATCCAAACAAATCATGCTAAAAAAATTTTTAAAAATAAATAAATAAAGGAGGAACTGAAAGAGACTAACTTTTCTTTGGAAGCATGTGGTGGCAGTGGATCAAAAGAAAGGCCGTATCTGCTTAGAAGCTCTAGATACAGATTATAGGCCTCCGGTTGAGAACGTCGATGAGGAATTATCCTGTGCGAAATGAAGACCAAAACAAATTCATTTTGCAGATTGTTGATTACGCAAATACAGTTCTAGCAAACGACAAATCCAGAACCAAATTGAATTGATATGATCATCTTCATGCTTAACGAGGAGGAGGAGAGAGAAAGGGAAAAACCTGGCGGAGAGGAGAGAGAGGACATGGAAAGGAGAGAGAAGGCCGGAAGAGAGAGATTGTTCGAGAAACTTCCAGAGAGAAGGGCGATTGTTGAGGAAACAGAGATGGGAGACCAAGACCTGACCTAACGCGGGGCTCGGAACTCGGTCGGCCAATTTGCCGACCTCCATGGCCCAAACCAGAGGGCTCTCGTTCCGGTCTTCGCACCATTTCACCGTCTCCACCACTCGTCGCTCGTACTCGCTCCACTCTCTCTCCTCCATTTCTGTTCTCTCTCTCTCTTTCTCTTCCCTAGTTTTGCTTTTGCATGGGAAAACGTGACTTGCAACCGGTGGAATGGAAAGGCAAGGAGTGAAAGGAAGCAGAAACAATTTTGCTATACACCGGTGGACCAAAAATAATTCTGACTAGTCACAATGAAAATCAAGTCCCCCTTTCGCATCTGTTCTTTGGGGTATTAGTTAGCGTATTGTCAAATCAATTTATAATATGTTATGTGCAAAGCGATACTTGGCATCATTTGTACTGTAATTATGCTCAACACTACTGGGACTTGGGTGGAAACATAACTAAACATTAATGATTATTGATATTTGATACCATAAAATAGTTTAAACTTTCACTCATATAATATATTATTTTATACCTGTAATAAATTTTAATAATATAATGTTATTATTAATATCAAATAAACATGATGATTGTGGTTGAGAATCTTCAAATAAACTTGACTTACTCATCATATTTAACTACTTGTCATATTATGATTAGGATATTGTGATAATTTTTAAAAAAATTATATAATGAAAATGTTAGCATTATCTTTTCGCCTTATGGGACGAGTGGTAACATCATTGTGTCCGGTGGAGCTGTGGCCCCGTCAACCTCAATATAAATGCTTAAATACTTCCTTTGAAAGTTTCGAATGAGAGTGATATAGTTACACCGATATTTTTTTTATCGATGAGTATTATTATTTTTGGTATAAAATATTAGTCTAACAGTTATAATAAATTGACTAATTGATAAAAATAATAATTAGTAAAATTATATTGTTATTACGACATGTCATCAAATTTCATAAAACGTAACTATTAAAAATTCGTTTATATATAACTAAATAATACACCAATTCTGATAATCGAGTTTCAAAATATGGTAATTTTCCACTTAAAAAAATATGGTAATGTATGAGATATAATCTTCGTTTTTTTTTTTTTTTTTTCATTTTATGATTGCAACATCTTCTAAAAAGATTAATGAATAACATGTGAGATCCTTATTCATTTATTAATTGTCTGTTGGGCATAGAATAAAAACAAATTTAGATTAAACTATCATGTTTTAGTCCCTCATTTCTGATCTACTAATTACTTTATGCACACATTTTATCTCATACAATAGCATTATTCATCCCACTAAAAATATTGAACTATTAATTCCTACTTCATTTTCTTCAAAAAGAGAACTCCCCTTATTGAATTTCATAATCCAATTGAACGATGCACCAAGTATATCCAAAAATAATGTCCACAACTGTAATAACTACCATGACAATTCCAAATTGAGAGTAAAAACAAAGTGTGTGTTTAAAGCTGTTTTTGAAAACGGTTTTTACGTATTTTGAGAAGTAAAAAATAAAAATGAAAACGAAACGACGTTTGTTTAGCAAATGTTTTGAAAACGAAAACGGTGAAAATGACTTTTGTGAATGAATTAGAAAACAGTTGAAAATTATTTTCACTTTTCTGTTTTCATTTTTTAATACTTATCAATAATATTATAATATATTAATTAATAAACACGATTTCACTTTTTTATTATACTCAAAATAATCTCTTAAAAAACTAATCAAACGCAATTTCAGAATCAGTCTCATAATGATTCTCAAAATAATCTCATTTTTACTTTTTATTAAAAAAAATTATTTTAAAATCAATTTCAAACGCACCCAACAATTATAAATACTTTTCACAATTGATGTATTTAATTTTAACTACTACTATTTTAAAAGGAGACATCAAATAAATGAGTGGAGCAAAGGAAGCCTTTCATTTAATGATTTTTTTTTCTTCCTCAGTTGTCGGTCTACACCTAACCTCATGTCATGCCTCCTACTCACAAGTCACACCTTATAAACGCCTGCGTCTTAGTTTGGTATTGTTTTTTCATCCCAAAATTAACTTATGTTTGTAACAGAAGCTGATTTTAATGTTTGATAAATCTCCTCAAAAGTACTTTTTAAAGAATTTTTTAAGAATTTACAGCCAAAATTAGAAGCAGTCTAAAGACAACTTTAGCTTTTAGATTGTGCGGGAATCAACATAGTACAATTAATGAAACTTTCATAATACCCATAATACTCCTAATAAACTTTAAAATTGACAATCTTTCCAATCTAAAATTCAGACTCGTAATATAATATAATATAATATCATAATAATATTGTAACAAATAATATCATAATTATATTAATAGCTCTAATATTATTATATTATCATATAATATGATATTATAATTATAATATGATATTGTAATTATTGTTTTAAAATATATTATATATTATATTATATTGATATAATTATATTTATTATATTAATAATA